>NC_134696.1:14061424-14361424 GCF_050947455.1 Rhinoderma darwinii | reverse complement strand
GGTGATGTATTTATGTACTGAGCGTGGCTCTCGTGCCAAATATATGTCAGACCTTGGTGCTGTAATTATATAGGATATATTTATAATAACAAAATTACAGGGCAGATGGAATTGTTTTTAATTCAGTGTATATTTAATAGGAACCTGTCTAGTAGTTTTAACCCCTTGAACCGCCACAATGCGGTAATACATGACTGGACTTTATTTTCAAATGAACGTTTTTTTCAGATGCAGCAAAATCTATAAAATCAACTTTTAAAACGGCGCACACTATATGCTAATTACTCATTAATGGGTCATGGGGCGGTGCCGCTATCCTGAAGAGTCACATAGTCCTGCCTCCAAACCCACCTTTTCATGTTTGATTGACAACCCCTGGCTATTACATAATCTGGGGGGGCCATTTGAATTTTCATCTCAGGCAGCAGAAATGCTCAAATTGGCCTCAGCCTGCAGGCCACTTTAGGCCAGCAGTCTATAAGGTGCTGGGAATACTCCCTGTGCAGGCCGACGTGACAACTTCACTACATCACGCTGGTCAGCGCATGTGTGCCGACTGGAGCCTGTGCATCGCTACGTCCGTCGCAAGAACGGGGCAAGGTAAGAACAATATATTATTATTTCTTTGGAGGGGGCTGTGTGGCACTATATACGAAGGGGGAGAAGGTTGGCACTATATTCAGGGGGGAGCAGGATTGCACAAATTACAAGGGGGGAGCAGGGTGGCACTATATACAAGGGGGAGCAGGGTGGCACAATATACAATGGGGGAGCAGGGTGGCACTATATACAAGGGAGGAGCAGGGTGGCACTATATATAGGGGGTGCCACTATATACTAGGTGGCCATGTGGCACTATATACAAGGGGGGCTGTGTGGCACTATATACAAGGGATTGCATGGCACTACTAAGGGGGGCTGTGTGGCAGTATCTACCTGGGGGGCTGTATGGCAGTATTTACTAGGGGGAGTGATGTGACACTATCTACAGGGGGCTGTGTGTGGCACAATCTACGGGTGTCTGTGTGTGGCACTATCTAATAAGGGGGAAGCTGTGTGGCACTATCTACTAAGGGGGAGTCTCTGGCACTATATATAAGGGAGGGGGGCTGTGTGGCACTATATACAGGGGGAGCAGGGTGGCACTATATATAGGGGGTGGCACTATATAATAGGTGGCCATGTGGCACTATATACAAGGGGGCCTGTGTGGCTCTATACATGAGGGCTGTGTGGCACTATATACAAGGGGTTGTGTGGCACTACTAAGGGGGGCTGTGTGGCACTATCTACTTGGGGGGCTGTATGGCAGTATTTACTAGGGGGAGTGCTGTGGCACTATCTACAGGGGGCTGTGTGTGGCACAATCTACATGTGTCTGTGTGTGGCCCTATCTACAAAGGGGGAAGCTGTAAGGCACTATCTACTAAGGGGGAAGTCTCTGGCACTATATATAAGCGAGGGGGGCTGTGTGGCACTATATACAGGGGGAGCTTTATGGCACTATGTACAGTGAGAGCTATATGGCGATAACTACGGGGGGCTGCATGGCACTATAGACAAGTGGGAGTTGGGGGCGAAATCTACAAGTGGGGTGTGACATTGTTTATAGGGGGGCTGTATAGCCCTATCTACAGGGGGCTGTATGGCATAATCTACAGGGGGCACTATCTATAAGGGGGGCCCCAGTCAAAAGTTTGCTATGGGGCAAACTCTTTCCTAGTTACGCCCCTGAACGGCATGATAACCAATGTTTTCAATACAAAAGAGATAATTGCTCTATAGAGTGACGAAATCGCACACTTATGTTGCAATTTGACCATGAGATTTTATTGGATCTGTCCTCTTTCCTTTCTTTTTTATTGTCTTTTGTTTTTTATCACCAGTTATAATAATTTCTCTGTTTTCATTTCTGTTCTTCACTCAATAGATATCATTGGTATGTGGAGATAGAATCGGATTACTTGTAATTGATACTTACAAACTAGCTTTGGGATTTACAATTACGGCAGCCACTTTTTGCTGGTTTCATATTATATGCACTATATGCACTTTTCTTTTCTTTTTCTTAGTATCACTATTATTCGATATTATTGTCATTGATAATTTTACACATATTACTTTTGCTTGCAATTGTATTTTAATACATTTTTGCTTTTTATTTTCATTTTTCAATTTCTTTTAATGCTCACGGAGAAAAGAGATATGTTCCAAAATTTCCCCTCCCTTCTATTTTGAAGGGAGGTAAATATATACAGTATATGCATTTTTGTAAAATTTTCTTTTTACCTATGAATTTCATGGGGTTTGCGCATGCGTCGTGAGCTGTCTTGCGGAGTTCATTCTCTGGCCGTCTTTAGTAGCATTTTTGAGCATGAGCTGTTCCCTCCACGATGTCTTGGGGGCGCGCATGCCCAGTAGTGTCTGGCGGTCTGGGACGCTGTTCTCGCGTGATCTCATGTCACGCGCATGCGCAGTTGACCTGGTTCTCATTGGTCCGGAAACAATCACCTGATATCGTCAGTCCGTTATTTAAACCTGATATGAACACTTCATTGGTACTCCTTGATAAATCTATTTACGCGAAACGCGTGTCGGGGCGCTTCTTTGGCACACCTTCACCACACCAACGGGTAAGAATTACTTTCATGTAATCACCAACTTAGGGCTTATTTTTTCTAACTTGGGGTTCCTGCTCTCTATGACCCTGCATTGAATAGGTTCTTGTAACTTGCAGTACGTTAGTCATACGTGACTTCACCTTGTACCTCTTTCCTCCTTGGAGAAATTTCCATCCTGACTTATGCAACTGATGTGTACAACTATGGGTGTCCTTCCAGTAGACATATTATCCCCGTTGTAGTACTATTTACCCATTGTATTTGTATCACACATGTGATTGTAGATTTGTTTTGAGATCATGTGGTGTTTTAACACTGTTTGTGTGTAGCGTTTATACAGTTAATCTGGTTTGGATCTCTTGTATATTTTATATTTGCTATTTAATAAAATTGAGATTGTTTTTCTACTTTTAATAGTATATGACTCCTTGTCCTCTTGTTTGTGTATAGGATTTCAAAAGTACAGGTTGAGGGTCACTTAGGTAATAGTGACCACAACATAGTAAGTTTTCATGTATCCTCTAATAAGATTGTATTGTACCTAGAAAAACATCAAACTTCAGGAAGGCCAATTTTCCAGGGCTAAGGGATGACCTTAAGGGCATAAACTGGGACAATTTCCTCAAAAATTAAAATACAAAAAACTAAATGAGACATTTTTAAAAGCCTCTTGAATAGGTCCTGTGAAAAATATATACCTTATGGCAATAAACTAACTGGAAACAGTATGAAACCTATGTGGTTAATTAAAACAGTAAGGGGGCAATAAATGAAAAAAAAATAAAGCTTTGAAACTACTAAAGCAGGACGGTAGTGACGAGGCATTACATAATTATAAGAAAGGCATAGCAGAGGAGATACCAACTACAGAATTGGCTCCCTATTTGAGTAAACTATTGCTTGCCATAATACCATCACTTTTAGAATTGGATCTGATAATAAACCGGGCCCACAGATTACCAAAATCCAAAGCAGCACCAGAAAAGGCGTCTCGAGACACGTTGGTTAGAATTCATTTCTTCCATATTAAAGAGAGAATTATGTTTGAGGCCAGAAGAACTGGCCCGCTTCCGCCTCCTTTTAATAATATTTCTCTATTTCCGGACCTCTCAGCTGGCACTCTTTGGGCCCGGAGAAATTTTTCCCAAGTTACGAAAATCCTGCGTGACGAGGGTATCAAGTACAAATGGGGTTTTCCAACAAAATTGCTGATAACACATAATGGGACATTTGTTACTGCCGCTTCTGTGGAAGAAGGAATAGCACTGTTATAGAATTGGAACATCCCGTTTCCTGGTAACTTTCACAGAGTTGGGAGGAATAACATATCTTCCACACTTCCCCTGGAATGGAAGACAGTGAGCACTCGACATCATAGGACTTGATGATATTTTTTGTAGAAAATATTATAATTTATTTTTTTATTCCCTCTATTCAAAGCTAAGGGGGTGCCGATATATCTTGAAGTTGGCTAACTTAGTTTTGAAATTATTAGTCGAGCAAATTGTGGTTTTTTGTTCTTTTTTGTGACATTTCTATTGCATTTTTCTCTTCCCCCATGAGAATGCAGTGCGAAATTCGCACTATGAATGTTCTCTATTTTGCTGTTCCTTACACTTCTTTAAGGAGTTGTCGATAGACTCTATTAGGAAATACTAAGTTAATATAGTGAGGCCACCTGTTCAGACTCCTGTCCTGTCCTGCACTACACAAACAGCACATAGATATGAATGGGCACTGTGCAATGCTTAATTTCCCCTGTGGTGGCGCTGCAGGGAAATGAACACTTGCTGCAGGGTTTTTTCATAGATTACAGCTGATCGCTGGGGTCTCAGGAGGGGGACACTTTGAGTTCTGTTTATTGAAAAGGGATTATTCTAACAAGTAGGGATTGTCAAAATAAGAGAAGCCCTTTAATATATACAGCCTGCACAAAACCATAATTTAAATAGAATAATCTTTTATTCTGAAATTTTTGTTAAGCAATTGGTTATTTGTTGTTATAGCCGCTTTGTTTTTGGAACCTTTCCTTGTACTGATAATAGTGCTTAGTGTGATCATCTGGGACATCATGGGGTATTATGAGGCTTCTGGCTATTAGCATTATATCAACATTGTTATAAAGATAAACATATAACATATAACTGTGGGCTTTCCTTGAGGAGATCATTGTTACTTGCCTGCTCCTTATCATAGATATTAAGAATCCTAATTTATGATACTTTAAAAGGAATAGACCAAAAAAATATTAGTAACACTCCTCATCCTTAAGCTGGCCTTAAACTTGAGATAATTTTCGTATGGTCAGCCTTAGGGCTCATACACAATGGCATTTTATGTTTTGTACAGGGCTGTAATAGACCTTATATACAGGTGCATGGGGCTTCTACTGCACCTTTGTTTCATCTGATGAAATTTGGAGGTTGTATGGAAATATATGGAAAACTTTTTTTGAAGTAATTCACGCCCATTTACAGGTCTGGCCCACTTTACAAGGCTTTCCTCACCCGTTCAGTTCTAAATATCTGGCTGTATCCGGGGCCGGCCCTGGGATAGATGGCGCCATGTGCAAAATTTTCTTTCGGCGCCCCACCCTGTCATTAAAAAAAAATGCCCCATAAAAAAATTAAAATGCCCTTTTAGTGCCCCATACAGTAAAATAATAATATTTAATAATATAATATATTACAACCTCTTCAAGGACACAGTATTTTGTCCTCTAATTCTGCCCACACTATTATGCCATCTGTAGTACCCCTACACAGTATAATATCTGCTTAGTGGCCCCCACACAGTATAGTTCCCCACTGTAGATTTTTCCATACAGCCTCCCTGTAGACAGTGCCATAATTCCCCACCTCCTTTTTGTAGATCATGCCATACAGCCCCCTACCTCCCCCTTGTAGACATTGCCATGCAGTCCCCCAACTCCCCCTTGTAGACAATGCCATACAGTCCCCCACCTGCCCTGTGTAGATCGTGCCATACTGTCCCCTCACCTTCCCCTTGTAGACAGTGCCCCCAAACGAAAACAAAAATTTTACTCACCTAGGTCCCGTTCCCATGACGAACTTAGCTGCTCCATAATGTGACCCTGTAGCCTAGTACAGAGTTTACCAACCTTTTTGGACTCGAGCCAGCACTGGAAAAACAAATTTTGTCGATTCCACTCCAGGGGAAGCTCCAGTCGTCTGTGTCCATGATGTCATTGAGTCTGCAAGGTTGTGACCGGGGATTCCGCTTCAGGACTTTCCCCTGATGTCACTGTCCATATATGGACAGAGACATCAAGCAGCGCTCCAGGAGCGGAATCCCTGGCCACAAAACAATGCCCAAACATTTTAAATTACACCCTGCGTGTGACCCTAAAACCTACAGGGCATGGAGGATTGATAGGATACACTGTGGTGTCAGAGGTGGAGATGCGATTAAATTATTGTCTCAAAATGTATTGAAAATGGATCATAACCCTTGGGACAATGGCCCCCATTTCTTTAGTCTTTCTGCCCTTCTCTTTTAAATTCTTTTAACTGTGTTTGTACTAATTTTTGTCTGTGTTAAGTTTATATTTTTAGATACTCTCCTATGAGTCTATGGTGCTGATATTTCATGTCATAAGGAGATTCCAGACTTGGAATGGCATCAGTGGTGTAACTACCACTGTATCAGCTGTAGCGGTTGTTACGGGTCCCGCGGCATGATGGCCCCGTACCGCCTGCCGACACAGCTCCCCCATTTAACATTTATGGGCCTCTAACATTTATGGGCCGAGCAGCACTGGCCCCCTCATGGCCGGTGGCGTCGCTAGCTCCGGAGGGGGCCCCGGTGCTAGCGACAGCCACATTAACTTGTATCTGTATCCTCTGGACGTAGATACAAATGAATATTATAGGCTGCTGCCGCTCTGAGGGGGTGGCAACACCACTGACACCTGCCGCCGCCCCTCCCCCGTCATGCACTAATTGTACCTGCGTGTATAGCATGCAGATACAAATACATGCATTAGCGTTGAATGGACGGGCACATTCCATGCCGGCCATTCAGCGCCTTACAATGACGCTCATTGGCAGGTCAAAATAACTTGCCCCGCCAATCAGCGCCTTTCAACAATGCTAGCGGCGCGATGATGTCATCGCGCCGCTTTTGTTCAGCCCAGCAGACCTGCTCAGAAGAGAGCAGGCCTGCAATGCCACCGGATGGCGGGCGGGAACAAGGTCATGTGAGTACATAACACTTTTTATTTTCTAATAAAACTGTGAGTGACATTATCTACGGGGGGGGGGCTCCATCTACAGGGGTTCTATATGTGGGGATGTGGAGCACTATATACAGGGGGAGCTATATGTAGGGCACTATCTACAGGGGTGGGCTATATGTGGGACACTACATACAGAGTTGGGTTACCTGTGGGGCACTATCTTCAGGGGGGCTATATGTAGGGCACTTTTGACAGGGGAAGCTATATGTGAGGCACTATCCTCAGAGGTGGGCTATATGTGGAGCACTTTCTATATGGGGAGCTTTATGTAGGGCAGCATGGTGGCTTAGTGATTAGCACTTTTGCCTAGCAGCTCTGGAGTCCAAATGTGGGCACTGTCTACAGGGGGCTGTATGTGGGGCACTATCTACAGGGGCTTCTATGTAGGACACTATCTAAAGAGGTTCTATGGGGGTCACTATCTACAGGGGACTATGGAGCCACTATCTACATTGTGCACGGTGTGTGTGTGTGTGTGTGTGTGTGTGTGTGTGTGTGTGTGTGTGTGGGACACAGTATATGATACTATTCTAATCAGGGACAAAGTGTATGGCACTATTATAATTAGAGGTGCAGTGTATGGCGCTAATATATTTAGGGGTGTTAAGAATTTTATCTTCGTCTATAGGTGCATAAATGTTTTAAAAGTAAGAAGCTGAAAACATCTGAGCGGCAAACTGCAGAAATGGGTTGTGCCCAGGAGAAATCATCATAGAGGTCTGGACCGGATGGAGAAGAAAAGAGAAAAATAACTAGAATCTGAGATGTCGCCGGTGAGTCACTTAATGTAAATGTTTATTCTGCCTCTAATCAGTAATGTAGTGGATGTATGATCTGCTGCGAGATGATGGGTGGTTTGATTATGACATTTATTTTTTGTGAAACAGCATCTCCCAGCATATACTTACCATTGTTCGGGCCATGCTGGGAGCTGTAGTTTTACACCGTACAAACCTATACGGCAGGGGTTGCATTAAATTGAATTTGTTTATATTTACTGAGCTTGGTTCTGGAGCTGTATATATGTACTGAGATTTTTTTCTGGGGCTGTATATATGTACTGAGCTTTGTTCTGGTGGTGTATATATGTACTGAGCTTGGGTCTGGTGATGTATTTATGTACTGAGCGTGGCTCTCGTGCCAAATATATGTCAGACCTTGGTGCTGTAATTATATAGGATATATTTATAATAACAAAATTACAGGGCAGATGGAATTGTTTTTAATTCAGTGTATATTTAATAGGAACCTGTCTAGTAGTTTTAACCCCTTGAACCGCCACAATGCGGTAATACATGACTGGACTTTATTTTCAAATGAACGTTTTTTTCAGATGCAGCAAAATCTATAAAATCAACTTTTAAAACGGCGCACACTATATGCTAATTACTCATTAATGGGTCATGGGGCGGTGCCGCTATCCTGAAGAGTCACATAGTCCTGCCTCCAAACCCACCTTTTCATGTTTGATTGACAACCCCTGGCTATTACATAATCTGGGGAGGCCATTTGAATTTTCATCTCAGGCAGCAGAAATGCTCAAATTGGCCTCAGCCTGCAGGCCACTTTAGGCCAGCAGTCTATAAGGTGCTGGGAATACTCCCTGTGCAGGCCGACATGACAACTTCACTACATCACGCTGGTCAGCGCATGTGTGCCGACTGGAGCCTGTGCATCGCTACGTCCGTCGCAAGAACGGGGCAAGGTAAGAACAATATATTATTATTTCTTTGGAGGGGGCTGTGTGGCACTATATACGAAGGGGGAGAAGGTTGGCACTATATTCAGGGGGGAGCAGGATTGCACAAATTACAACGGGGGAGCAGGGTGGCACTATATACAAGGGGGAGCAGGGTGGCACAATATACAATGGGGGAGCAGGGTGGCACTATATACAAGGGAGGAGCAGGGTGGCACTATATATAGGGGGTGCCACTATATACTAGGTGGCCATGTGGCACTATATACAAGGGGGGCTGTGTGGCACTATATACAAGGGATTGCATGGCACTACTAAGGGGGGCTGTGTGGCAGTATCTACCTGGGGGGCTGTATGGCAGTATTTACTAGGGGGAGTGATGTGACACTATCTACAGGGGGCTGTGTGTGGCACAATCTACGGGTGTCTGTGTGTGGCACTATCTAATAAGGGGGAAGCTGTGTGGCACTATCTACTAAGGGGGAGTCTCTGGCACTATATATAAGGGAGGGGGGCTGTGTGGCACTATATACAGGGGGAGCAGGGTGGCACTATATATAGGGGGTGGCACTATATAATAGGTGGCCATGTGGCACTATATACAAGGGGGCCTGTGTGGCTCTATACATGAGGGCTGTGTGGCACTATATACAAGGGGTTGTGTGGCACTACTAAGGGGGGCTGTGTGGCACTATCTACTTGGGGGGCTGTATGGCAGTATTTACTAGGGGGAGTGCTGTGGCACTATCTACAGGGGGCTGTGTGTGGCACAATCTACATGTGTCTGTGTGTGGCCCTATCTACAAAGGGGGAAGCTGTAAGGCACTATCTACTAAGGGGGAAGTCTCTGGCACTATATATAAGCGAGGGGGGCTGTGTGGCACTATATACAGGGGGAGCTTTATGGCACTATGTACAGTGAGAGCTATATATGGCGATAACTACGGGGGGCTGCATGGCACTATAGACAAGTGGGAGTTGGGGGCGAAATCTACAAGTGGGGTGTGACATTGTTTATAGGGGGGCTGTATAGCCCTATCTACAGGGGGCTGTATGGCATAATCTACAGGGGGCACTATCTATAAGGGGGGCCCCAGTCAAAAGTTTGCTATGGGGCAAACTCTTTCCTAGTTACGCCCCTGAACGGCATGATAACCAATGTTTTCAATACAAAAGAGATAATTGCTCTATAGAGTGACGAAATCGCACACTTATGTTGCAATTTGACCATGAGATTTTATTGGATCTGTCCTCTTTCCTTTCTTTTTTATTGTCTTTTGTTTTTTATCACCAGTTATAATAATTTCTCTGTTTTCATTTCTGTTCTTCACTCAATAGATATCATTGGTATGTGGAGATAGAATCGGATTACTTGTAATTGATACTTACAAACTAGCTTTGGGATTTACAATTACGGCAGCCACTTTTTGCTGGTTTCATATTATATGCACTATATGCACTTTTCTTTTCTTTTTCTTAGTATCACTATTATTCGATATTATTGTCATTGATAATTTTACACATATTACTTTTGCTTGCAATTGTATTTTAATACATTTTTGCTTTTTATTTTCATTTTTCAATTTCTTTTAATGCTCACGGAGAAAAGAGATATGTTCCAAAATTTCCCCTCCCTTCTATTTTGAAGGGAGGTAAATATATACAGTATATGCATTTTTGTAAAATTTTCTTTTTACCTATGAATTTCATGGGGTTTGCGCATGCGTCGTGAGCTGTCTTGCGGAGTTCATGCTCTGGCCGTCTTTAGTAGCATTTTTGAGCATGAGCTGTTCCCTCCACGATGTCTTGGGGGCGCGCATGCCCAGTAGTGTCTGGCGGTCTGGGACGCTGTTCTCGCGTGATCTCATGTCACGCGCATGCGCAGTTGACCTGGTTCTCATTGGTCCGGAAACAATCACCTGATATCGTCAGTCCGTTATTTAAACCTGATATGAACACTTCATTGGTACTCCTTGATAAATCTATTTACGCGAAACGCGTGTCGGGGCGCTTCTTTGGCACACCTTCACCACACCAACGGGTAAGAATTACTTTCATGTAATCACCAACTTAGGGCTTATTTTTTCTAACTTGGGGTTCCTGCTCTCTATGACCCTGCATTGAATAGGTTCTTGTAACTTGCAGTACGTTAGTCATACGTGACTTCACCTTGTACCTCTTTCCTCCTTGGAGAAATTTCCATCCTGACTTATGCAACTGATGTGTACAACTATGGGTGTCCTTCCAGTAGACATATTATCCCCGTTGTAGTACTATTTACCCATTGTATTTGTATCACACATGTGATTGTAGATTTGTTTTGAGATCATGTGGTGTTTTAACACTGTTTGTGTGTAGCGTTTATACAGTTAATCTGGTTTGGATCTCTTGTATATTTTATATTTGCTATTTAATAAAATTGAGATTGTTTTTCTACTTTTAATAGTATATGACTCCTTGTCCTCTTGTTTGTGTATAGGATTTCAAAAGTACAGGTTGAGGGTCACTTAGGTAATAGTGACCACAACATAGTAAGTTTTCATGTATCCTCTAATAAGATTGTATTGTACCTAGAAAAACATCAAACTTCAGGAAGGCCAATTTTCCAGGGCTAAGGGATGACCTTAAGGGCATAAACTGGGACAATTTCCTCAAAAATTAAAATACAAAAAACTAAATGGGACATTTTTAAAAGCCTCTTGAATAGGTCCTGTGAAAAATATATACCTTATGGCAATAAACTAACTGGAAACAGTATGAAACCTATGTGGTTAATTAAAACAGTAAGGGGGCAATAAATGAAAAAAAAATAAAGCTTTGAAACTACTAAAGCAGGACGGTAGTGACGAGGCATTACATAATTATAAGAAAGGCATAGCAGAGGAGATACCAACTACAGAATTGGCTCCCTATTTGAGTAAACTATTGCTTGCCATAATACCATCACTTTTAGAATTGGATCTGATAATAAACCGGGCCCACAGATTACCAAAATCCAAAGCAGCACCAGAAAAGGCGTCTCGAGACACGTTGGTTAGAATTCATTTCTTCCATATTAAAGAGAGAATTATGTTTGAGGCCAGAAGAACTGGCCCGCTTCCGCCTCCTTTTAATAATATTTCTCTATTTCCGGACCTCTCAGCTGGCACTCTTTGGGCCCGGAGAAATTTTTCCCAAGTTACGAAAATCCTGCGTGACGAGGGTATCAAGTACAAATGGGGTTTTCCAACAAAATTGCTGATAACACATAATGGGACATTTGTTACTGCCGCTTCTGTGGAAGAAGGAATAGCACTGTTACAGAATTGGAACATCCCGTTTCCTGGTAACTTTCACAGAGTTGGGAGGAATAACATATCTTCCACACTTCCCCTGGAATGGAAGACAGTGAGCACTCGACATCATAGGACTTGATGATATTTTTTGTAGAAAATATTATAATTTATTTTTTTATTCCCTCTATTCAAAGCTAAGGGGGTGCCGATATATCTTGAAGTTGGCTAACTTAGTTTTGGAATTATTAGTCGAGCAAATTGTGGTTTTTTGTTCTTTTTTGTGACATTTCTATTGCATTTTTCTCTTCCCCCATGAGAATGCAGTGCGAAATTCGCACTATGAATGTTCTCTATTTTGCTGTTCCTTACACTTCTTTAAGGAGTTGTCGATAGACTCTATTAGGAAATACTAAGTTAATATAGTGAGGCCACCTGTTCAGACTCCTGTCCTGCACTACACAAACAGCACATAGATATGAATGGGCACTGTGCAATGCTTAATTTCCCCTGTGGTGGCGCTGCAGGGAAATGAACACTTGCTGCAGGGTTTTTTCATAGATTACAGCTGATCGCTGGGGTCTCAGGAGGGGGACACTTTGAGTTCTGTTTATTGAAAAGGGATTATTCTAACAAGTAGGGATTGTCAAAATAAGAGAAGCCCTTTAATATATACAGCCTGCACAAAACCATAATTTAAATAGAATAATCTTTTATTCTGAAATTTTTGTTAAGCAATTGGTTATTTGTTGTTATAGCCGCTTTGTTTTTGGAACCTTTCCTTGTACTGATAATAGTGCTTAGTGTGATCATCTGGGACATCATGGGGTATTATGAGGCTTCTGGCTATTAGCATTATATCAACATTGTTATAAAGATAAACATATAACATATAACTGTGGGCTTTCCTTGAGGAGATCATTGTTACTTGCCTGCTCCTTATCATAGATATTAAGAATCCTAATTTATGATACTTTAAAAGGAATAGACCAAAAAAATATTAGTAACACTCCTCATCCTTAAGCTGGCCTTAAACTTGAGATAATTTTCGTATGGTCAGCCTTAGGGCTCATACACAATGGCATTTTATGTTTTGTACAGGGCTGTAATAGACCTTATATACAGGTGCATGGGGCTTCTACTGCACCTTTGTTTCATCTGATGAAATTTGGAGGTTGTATGGAAATATATGGAAAACTTTTTTTGAAGTAATTCACGCCCATTTACAGGTCTGGCCCACTTTACAAGGCTTTCCTCACCCGTTCAGTTCTAAATATCTGGCTGTATCCGGGGCCGGCCCTGGGATAGATGGCGCCATGTGCAAAATTTTCTTTCGGCGCCCCACCCTGTCATTAAAAAAAAATGCCCCATAAAAAAATTAAAATGCCCTTTTAGTGCCCCATACAGTAAAATAATAATATTTAATAATATAATATATTACAACCTCTTCAAGGACACAGTATTTTGTCCTCTAATTCTGCCCACACTATTATGCCATCTGTAGTACCCCTACACAGTATAATATCTGCTTAGTGGCCCCCACACAGTATAGTTCCCCACTGTAGATTTTTCCATACAGCCTCCCTGTAGACAGTGCCATAATTCCCCACCTCCTTTTTGTAGATCATGCCATACAGCCCCCCACCTCCCCCTTGTAGACATTGCCATGCAGTCCCCCAACTCCCCCTTGTAGACAATGCCATACAGTCCCCCACCTGCCCTGTGTAGATCGTGCCATACTGTCCCCTCACCTTCCCCTTGTAGACAGTGCCCCCAAACGAAAACAAAAATTTTACTCACCTAGGTCCCGTTCCCATGACGAACTTAGCTGCTCCATAATGTGACCCTGTAGCCTAGTACAGAGTTTACCAACCTTTTTGGACTCGAGCCAGCACTGGAAAAACAAATTTTGTCGATTCCACTCCAGGGGAAGCTCCAGTCGTCTGTGTCCATGATGTCATTGAGTCTGCAAGGTTGTGACCGGGGATTCCGCTTCAGGACTTTCCCCTGATGTCACTGTCCATATATGGACAGAGACATCAAGCAGCGCTCCAGGAGCGGAATCCCTGGCCACAAAACAATGCCCAAACATTTTAAATTACACCCTGCGTGTGACCCTAAAACCTACAGGGCATGGAGGATTGATAGGATACACTGTGGTGTCAGAGGTGGAGATGCGATTAAATTATTGTCTCAAAATGTATTGAAAATGGATCATAACCCTTGGGACAATGGCCCCCATTTCTTTAGTCTTTCTGCCCTTCTCTTTTAAATTCTTTTAACTGTGTTTGTACTAATTTTTGTCTGTGTTAAGTTTATATTTTTAGATACTCTCCTATGAGTCTATGGTGCTGATATTTCATGTCATAAGGAGATTCCAGACTTGGAATGGCATCAGTGGTGTAACTACCACTGTATCAGCTGTAGCGGTTGTTACGGGTCCCGCGGCATGATGGCCCCGTACCGCCTGCCGACACAGCTCCCCCATTTAACATTTATGGGCCTCTAACATTTATGGGCCGAGCAGCACTGGCCCCCTCATGGCCGGTGGCGTCGCTAGCTCCGGAGGGGGCCCCGGTGCTAGCGACAGCCACATTAACTTGTATCTGTATCCTCTGGACGTAGATACAAATGAATATTATAGGCTGCTGCCGCTCTGAGGGGGTGGCAACACCACTGACACCTGCCGCCGCCCCTCCCCCGTCATGCACTAATTGTACCTGCGTGTATAGCATGCAGATACAAATACATGCATTAGCGTTGAATGGACGGGCACATTCCATGCCGGCCATTCAGCGCCTTACAATGACGCTCATTGGCAGGTCAAAATAACTTGCCCCGCCAATCAGCGCCTTTCAACAATGCTAGCAGCGCGATGATGTCATCGCGCCGCTTTTGTTCAGCCCAGCAGACCTGCTCAGAAGAGAGCAGGCCTGCAATGCCACCGGATGGCGGGCGGGAACAAGGTCATGTGAGTACATAACACTTTTTATTTTCTAATAAAACTGTGAGTGACATTATCTACGGGGGGGGGGCTCCATCTACAGGGGTTCTATATGTGGGGATGTGGAGCACTATATACAGGGGGAGCTATATGTAGGGCACTATCTACAGGGGTGGGCTATATGTGGGACACTACATACAGAGTTGGGTTACCTGTGGGGCACTATCTTCAGGGGGGCTATATGTAGGGCACTTTTGACAGGGGAAGCTATATGTGAGGCACTATCCTCAGAGGTGGGCTATATGTGGAGCACTTTCTATATGGGGAGCTTTATGTAGGGCAGCATGGTGGCTTAGTGATTAGCACTTTTGCCTAGCAGCTCTGGAGTCCAAATGTGGGCACTGTCTACAGGGGGCTGTATGTGGGGCACTATCTACAGGGGCTTCTATGTAGGACACTATCTAAAGAGGTTCTATGGGGGTCACTATCTACAGGGGACTATGGAGCCACTATCTACATTGTGCACGGTGTGTGTGTGTGTGTGTGTGTGTGTGTGTGTGTGTGGGACACAGTATATGATACTATTCTAATCAGGGACAAAGTGTATGGCACTATTATAATTAGAGGTGCAGTGTATGGCGCTAATATATTTAGGGGTGTTAAGAATTTTATCTTCGTCTATAGGTGCATAAATGTTTTAAAAGTAAGAAGCTGAAAACATCTGAGCGGCAAACTGCAGAAATGGGTTGTGCCCAGGAGAAATCATCATAGAGGTCTGGACCGGATGGAGAAGAAAAGAGAAAAATAACTAGAATCTGAGATGTCGCCGGTGAGTCACTTAATGTAAATGTTTATTCTGCCTCTAATCAGTAATGTAGTGGATGTATGATCTGCTGCGAGATGATGGGTGGTTTGATTATGACATTTATTTTTTGTGAAACAGCATCTCCCAGCATATACTTACCATTGTTCGGGCCATGCTGGGAGCTGTAGTTTTACACCGTACAAACCTATACGGCAGGGGTTGCATTAAATTGAATTTGTTTATATTTACTGAGCTTGGTTCTGGAGCTGTATATATGTACTGAGATTTTTTTCTGGGGCTGTATATATGTACTGAGCTTTGTTCTGGTGGTGTATATATGGACTGAGCTTGGGTCTGGTGATGTATTTATGTACTGAGCGTGGCTCTCGTGCCAAATATATGTCAGACCTTGGTGCTGTAATTATATAGGATATATTTATAATAACAAAATTACAGGGCAGATGGAATTGTTTTTAATTCAGTGTATATTTAATAGGAACCTGTCTAGTAGTTTTAACCCCTTGAACCGCCACAATGCGGTAATACATGACTGGACTTTATTTTCAAATGAACGTTTTTTTCAGATGCAGCAAAATCTATAAAATCAACTTTTAAAACGGCGCACACTATATGCTAATTACTCATTAATGGGTCATGGGGCGGTGCCGCTATCCTGAAGAGTCACATAGTCCTGCCTCCAAACCCACCTTTTCATGTTTGATTGACAACCCCTGGCTATTACATAATCTGGGGGGGCCATTTGAATTTTCATCTCAGGCAGCAGAAATGCTCAAATTGGCCTCAGCCTGCAGGCCACTTTAGGCCAGCAGTCTATAAGGTGCTGGGAATACTCCCTGTGCAGGCCGACGTGACAACTTCACTACATCACGCTGGTCAGCGCATGTGTGCCGACTGGAGCCTGTGCATCGCTACGTCCGTCGCAAGAACGGGGCAAGGTAAGAACAATATATTATTATTTCTTTGGAGGGGGCTGTGTGGCACTATATACGAAGGGGGAGAAGGTTGGCACTATATTCAGGGGGGAGCAGGATTGCACAAATTACAAGGGGGGAGCAGGGTGGCACTATATACAAGGGGGAGCAGGGTGGCACAATATACAATGGGGGAGCAGGGTGGCACTATATACAAGGGAGGAGCAGGGTGGCACTATATATAGGGGGTGCCACTATATACTAGGTGGCCATGTGGCACTATATACAAGGGGGGCTGTGTGGCACTATATACAAGGGATTGCATGGCACTACTAAGGGGGGCTGTGTGGCAGTATCTACCTGGGGGGCTGTATGGCAGTATTTACTAGGGGGAGTGATGTGACACTATCTACAGGGGGCTGTGTGTGGCACAATCTACGGGTGTCTGTGTGTGGCACTATCTAATAAGGGGGAAGCTGTGTGGCACTATCTACTAAGGGGGAGTCTCTGGCACTATATATAAGGGAGGGGGGCTGTGTGGCACTATATACAGGGGGAGCAGGGTGGCACTATATATAGGGGGTGGCACTATATAATAGGTGGCCATGTGGCACTATATACAAGGGGGCCTGTGTGGCTCTATACATGAGGGCTGTGTGGCACTATATACAAGGGGTTGTGTGGCACTACTAAGGGGGGCTGTGTGGCACTATCTACTTGGGGGGCTGTATGGCAGTATTTACTAGGGGGAGTGCTGTGGCACTATCTACAGGGGGCTGTGTGTGGCACAATCTACATGTGTCTGTGTGTGGCCCTATCTACAAAGGGGGAAGCTGTAAGGCACTATCTACTAAGGGGGAAGTCTCTGGCACTATATATAAGCGAGGGGGGCTGTGTGGCACTATATACAGGGGGAGCTTTATGGCACTATGTACAGTGAGAGCTATATATGGCGATAACTACGGGGGGCTGCATGGCACTATAGACAAGTGGGAGTTGGGGGCGAAATCTACAAGTGGGGTGTGACATTGTTTATAGGGGGGCTGTATAGCCCTATCTACAGGGGGCTGTATGGCATAATCTACAGGGGGCACTATCTATAAGGGGGGCCCCAGTCAAAAGTTTGCTATGGGGCAAACTCTTTCCTAGTTACGCCCCTGAACGGCATGATAACCAATGTTTTCAATACAAAAGAGATAATTGCTCTATAGAGTGACGAAATCGCACACTTATGTTGCAATTTGACCATGAGATTTTATTGGATCTGTCCTCTTTCCTTTCTTTTTTATTGTCTTTTGTTTTTTATCACCAGTTATAATAATTTCTCTGTTTTCATTTCTGTTCTTCACTCAATAGATATCATTGGTATGTGGAGATAGAATCGGATTACTTGTAATTGATACTTACAAACTAGCTTTGGGATTTACAATTACGGCAGCCACTTTTTGCTGGTTTCATATTATATGCACTATATGCACTTTTCTTTTCTTTTTCTTATTATCACTATTATTCGATATTATTGTCATTGATAATTTTACACATATTACTTTTGCTTGCAATTGTATTTTAATACATTTTTGCTTTTTATTTTCATTTTTCAATTTCTTTTAATGCTCACGGAGAAAAGAGATATGTTCCAAAATTTCCCCTCCCTTCTATTTTGAAGGGAGGTAAATATATACAGTATATGCATTTTTGTAAAATTTTCTTTTTACCTATGAATTTCATGGGGTTTGCGCATGCGTCGTGAGCTGTCTTGCGGAGTTCATGCTCTGGCCGTCTTTAGTAGCATTTTTGAGCATGAGCTGTTCCCTCCACGATGTCTTGGGGGCGCGCATGCCCAGTAGTGTCTGGCGGTCTGGGACGCTGTTCTCGCGTGATCTCAGGTCACGCGCATGCGCAGTTGACCTGGTTCTCATTGGTCCGGAAACAATCACCTGATATCGTCAGTCCGTTATTTAAACCTGATATGAACACTTCATTGGTACTCCTTGATAAATCTATTTACGCGAAACGCGTGTCGGGGCGCTTCTTTGGCACACCTTCACCACACCAACGGGTAAGAATTACTTTCATGTAATCACCAACTTAGGGCTTATTTTTTCTAACTTGGGGTTCCTGCTCTCTATGACCCTGCATTGAATAGGTTCTTGTAACTTGCAGTACGTTAGTCATACGTGACTTCACCTTGTACCTCTTTCCTCCTTGGAGAAATTTCCATCCTGACTTATGCAACTGATGTGTACAACTATGGGTGTCCTTCCAGTAGACATATTATCCCCGTTGTAGTACTATTTACCCATTGTATTTGTATCACACATGTGATTGTAGATTTGTTTTGAGATCATGTGGTGTTTTAACACTGTTTGTGTGTAGCGCTTATACAGTTAATCTGGTTTGGATCTCTTGTATATTTTATATTTGCTATTTAATAAAATTGAGATTGTTTTTCTACTTTTAATAGTATATGACTCCTTGTCCTCTTGTTTGTGTATAGGATTTCAAAAGTACAGGTTGAGGGTCACTTAGGTAATAGTGACCACAACATAGTAAGTTTTCATGTATCCTCTAATAAGATTGTATTGTACCTAGAAAAACATCAAACTTCAGGAAGGCCAATTTTCCAGGGCTAAGGGATGACCTTAAGGGCATAAACTGGGACAATTTCCTCAAAAATTAAAATACAAAAAACTAAATGGGACATTTTTAAAAGCCTCTTGAATAGGTCCTGTGAAAAATATATACCTTATGGCAATAAACTAACTGGAAACAGTATGAAACCTATGTGGTTAATTAAAACAGTAAGGGGGCAATAAATGAAAAAAAAATAAAGCTTTGAAACTACTAAAGCAGGACGGTAGTGACGAGGCATTACATAATTATAAGAAAGGCATAGCAGAGGAGATACCAACTACAGAATTGGCTCCCTATTTGAGTAAACTATTCCTTGCCATAATACCATCACTTTCAGAATTGGATCTGATAATAAACCGGGCCCACAGATTACCAAAATCCAAAGCAGCACCAGAAAAGGCGTCTCGAGACACGTTGGTTAGAATTCATTTCTTCCATATTAAAGAGAGAATAATGTTTGAGGCCAGAAGAACTGGCCCGCTTCCGCCTCCTTTTAATAATATTTCTCTATTTCCGGACCTCTCAGCTGGCACTCTTTGGGCCCGGAGAAATTTTTCCCAAGTTACGAAAATCCTGCGTGACGAGGGTATCAAGTACAAATGGGGTTTTCCAACAAAATTGCTGATAACACATAATGGGACATTTGTTACTGCCGCTTCTGTGGAAGAAGGAATAGCACTGTTACAGAATTGGAACATCCCGTTTCCTGGTAACTTTCACAGAGTTGGGAGGAATAACATATCTTCCACACTTCCCCTGGAATGGAAGACAGTGAGCACTCGACATCATAGGACTTGATGATATTTTTTGTAGAAAATATTATAATTTATTTTTTTATTCCCTCTATTCAAAGCTAAGGGGGTGCCGATATATCTTGAAGTTGGCTAACTTAGTTTTGAAATTATTAGTCGAGCAAATTGTGGTTTTTTGTTCTTTTTTGTGACATTTCTATTGCATTTTTCTCTTCCCCCATGAGAATGCAGTGCGAAATTCGCACTATGAATGTTCTCTATTTTGCTGTTCCTTACACTTCTTTAAGGAGTTGTCGATAGACTCTATTAGGAAATACTAAGTTAATATAGTGAGGCCACCTGTTCAGACTCCTGTCCTGTCCTGCACTACACAAACAGCACATAGATATGAATGGGCACTGTGCAATGCTTAATTTCCCCTGTGGTGGCGCTGCAGGGAAATGAACACTTGCTGCAGGGTTTTTTCATAGATTACAGCTGATCGCTGGGGTCTCAGGAGGGGGACACTTTGAGTTCTGTTTATTGAAAAGGGATTATTCTAACAAGTAGGGATTGTCAAAATAAGAGAAGCCCTTTAATATATACAGCCTGCACAAAACCATAATTTAAATAGAATAATCTTTTATTCTGAAATTTTTGTTAAGCAATTGGTTATTTGTTGTTATAGCCGCTTTGTTTTTGGAACCTTTCCTTGTACTGATAATAGTGCTTAGTGTGATCATCTGGGACATCATGGGGTATTATGAGGCTTCTGGCTATTAGCATTATATCAACATTGTTATAAAGATAAACATATAACATATAACTGTGGGCTTTCCTTGAGGAGATCATTGTTACTTGCCTGCTCCTTATCATAGATATTAAGAATCCTAATTTATGATACTTTAAAAGGAATAGACCAAAAAAATATTAGTAACACTCCTCATCCTTAAGCTGGCCTTAAACTTGAGATAATTTTCGTATGGTCAGCCTTAGGGCTCATACACAATGGCATTTTATGTTTTGTACAGGGCTGTAATAGACCTTATATACAGGTGCATGGGGCTTCTACTGCACCTTTGTTTCATCTGATGAAATTTGGAGGTTGTATGGAAATATATGGAAAACTTTTTTTGAAGTAATTCACGCCCATTTACAGGTCTGGCCCACTTTACAAGGCTTTCCTCACCCGTTCAGTTCTAAATATCTGGCTGTATCCGGGGCCGGCCCTGGGATAGATGGCGCCATGTGCAAAATTTTCTTTCGGCGCCCCACCCTGTCATTAAAAAAAAATGCCCCATAAAAAAATTAAAATGCCCTTTTAGTGCCCCATACAGTAAAATAATAATATTTAATAATATAATATATTACAACCTCTTCAAGGACACAGTATTTTGTCCTCTAATTCTGCCCACACTATTATGCCATCTGTAGTACCCCTACACAGTATAATATCTGCTTAGTGGCCCCCACACAGTATAGTTCCCCACTGTAGATTTTTCCATACAGCCTCCCTGTAGACAGTGCCATAATTCCCCACCTCCTTTTTGTAGATCATGCCATACAGCCCCCCACCTCCCCCTTGTAGACATTGCCATGCAGTCCCCCAACTCCCCCTTGTAGACAATGCCATACAGTCCCCCACCTGCCCTTTGTAGATCGTGCCATACTGTCCCCTCACCTTCCCCTTGTAGACAGTGCCCCCAAACGAAAACAAAAATTTTACTCACCTAGGTCCCGTTCCCATGACGAACTTAGCTGCTCCATAATGTGACCCTGTAGCCTAGTACAGAGTTTACCAACCTTTTTGGACTCGAGCCAGCACTGGAAAAACAAATTTTGTCGATTCCACTCCAGGGGAAGCTCCAGTCGTCTGTGTCCATGATGTCATTGGCTTCTCCAGGAGTGGAATCCCCGGTCATAGAGTCTGCAAGGTTGTGACCGGGGATTCCGCTTCAGGACTTTCCCCTGATGTCACTGTCCATATATGGACAGAGACATCAAGCAGCGCTCCAGGAGCAGAATCCCTGGCCACAAAACAATGCCCAAACATTTTAAATTACACCCTGCGTGTGACCCTAAAACCTACAGGGCATGGAGGATTGATAGGATACACTGTGGTGTCAGAGGTGGAGATGCGATTAAATTATTGTCTCAAAATGTATTGAAAATGGATCATAACCCTTGGGACAATGGCCCCCATTTCTTTAGTCTTTCTGCCCTTCTCTTTTAAATTCTTTTAACTGTGTTTGTACTAATTTTTGTCTGTGTTAAGTTTATATTTTTAGATACTCTCCTATGAGTCTATGGTGCTGATATTTCATGTCATAAGGAGATTCCAGACTTGGAATGGCATCAGTGGTGTAACTACCACTGTATCAGCTGTAGCGGTTGTTACGGGTCCCGCGGCATGATGGCCCCGTACCGCCTGCCGACACAGCTCCCCCATTTAACATTTATGGGCCTCTAACATTTATGGGCCGAGCAGCACTGGCCCCCTCGTGCACTAATTGTACCTGCGTGTATAGCATGCAGATACAAATACATGCATTAGCGTTGAATGGACGGGCACGTTCCATGCCGGCCATTCAGCGCCTTACAATGACGCTCATTGGCCGGTCAAAATAACTTGCCCCACCAATCAGCGCCTTTCAACAATGCTAGCGGCGCGATGATGTCATCGCGCTGCTTTTGTTCAGCCCAGCAGACCTGCTCAGAAGAGAGCAGGCCTGCAATGCCACCGGAAGGCGGGCGGGAACAAGGTCATGTGAGTACATAACACTTTTTATTTTCTAATAAAACTGTGAGTGACATTATCTACGGGGGGGGGGGGCTCCATCTACAGGGGTTCTATATGTGGGGATGTGGAGCACTATATACAGGGGGAGCTATATGTAGGGCACTATCTACAGGGGTGGGTTATATGTGGGACACTACATACAGAGTTGGGTTACCTGTGGGGCACTATCTTCAGGGGGGCTATATGTAGGGCACTTTTGACAGGGGAAGCTATATGTGAGGCACTATCCTCAGAGGTGGGCTACATGTGGAGCACTTTCTATATGGGGAGCTTTATGTAGGGCAGCATGGTGGCTTAGTGATTAGCACTATTGCCTAGCAGCTCTGGAGTCCAAATGTGGGCACTGTCTACAGGGGGCTGTATGTGGGGCACTATCTACAGGGGCTTCTATGTAGGGCACTATCTACAGAGGTTCTATGGGGGTCACTATCTACAGGGGACTATGGAGCCACTATCTACATTGTGCACGGTGTGTGTGTGTGTGTGTGTGTGTGTGTGTGTGTGTGGGACACAGTATATGATACTATTCTAATCTCGGACAAAGTGTATGGCACTATTATAATTAGAGGTGCAGTGTATGGCGCTAATATATTTAGGGGTGTTAAGAATTTTATCTTCGTTTATAGATGCATAAATGTTTTAAAAGTAAGAAGCTGAAAACATCTGAGCGGCAAACTGCAGAAATGGGTTGTGCCCAGGAGAAATCATCATAGAGGTCTGGACCGGATGGAGAAGAAAAGAGAAAAATAACTAGAATCTGAGACGTCGCCGGTGAGTCACTTAATGTAAATGTTTATTCTGCCTCTAATCAGTAATGTAGTGGATGTATGATCTGCTGCGAGATGATGGGTGGTTGGATTATGACATTTATTTTTTGTTAAACAGCATCTCCCAGCATATACTTACCATTGTTCGGGCCATGCTGGGAGCTGTAGTTTTACACCGTACAAACCTATACGGCAGGGGTTGCATTAAATTGAATCTGTTTATATTTACTGAGCTTGGTTCTGGAGCTGTATATATGTACTGAGATTTTTTTCTGGGGCTGTATATATGTACTGAGCTTTGTTCTGGTGCTGTATATATGTACTGAGCTTGGGTCTGGTGATGTATTTATGTACTGAGCGTGGCTCTCGTGCCAAATATATGTCAGACCTTGGTGCTGTAATTATATAGGATATATTTATAATAACAAAATTACAGGGCAGATGGAATTGTTTTTAATTCAGTGTATATTTAATAGGAACCTGCCTAGTAGTTTTAACCCCTTGAAACGCCACAATGCGGTAATACATGACTGGACTTTATTTTCAAATGAACATTTTTTACAGATTCAGCAAAATCTATAAAATCAACTTTTAAAACGGCGCACACTATATGCTAATTACTCATTAATGGGTCATGGGGCGGTGCCGCTATCCTGAAGAGTCACATAGTCCTGCCTCCAAACCCACCTTTTCATGTTTGATTGACAACCCCTGGCTGATACATAATCTGGGGGGGCCATTTGAATTTTCATCTCAGGCAGCAGAAATGCTCAAATTGGCCTCAGCCTGCAGGCCACTTTAGGCCAGCAGTCTATAAGGTGCTGGGAATACTCCCTGTGCAGGCCGACGTGACAACTTCACTACATCACGCTGGTCAGCGCATGTGTGCCGACTGGAGCCTGTGCATCGCTACGTCCGTCGCAAGAACGGGGCAAGGTAAGAACAATATATTATTATTTCTTTGGAGGGGGCTGTGTGGCACTATATACGAAGGGGGAGAAGGTTGGCACTATATTCAGGGGGGAGCAGGATTGCACAAATTACAAGGGGGGAGCAGGGTGGCACTATATACAAGGGGGAGCAGGGTGGCACAATATACAATGGGGGAGCAGGGTGGCACTATATACAAGGGAGGAGCAGGGTGGCACTATATATAGGGGGTGCCACTATATACTAGGTGGCCATGTGGCACTATATACAAGGGGGGCTGTGTGGCACTATATACAAGGGATTGCATGGCACTACTAAGGGGGGCTGTGTGGCAGTATCTACCTGGGGGGCTGTATGGCAGTATTTACTAGGGGGAGTGATGTGACACTATCTACAGGGGGCTGTGTGTGGCACAATCTACAGGTGTCTGTGTGTGGCACTATCTAATAAGGGGGAAGCTGTGTGGCACTATCTACTAAGGGGGAGTCTCTGGCACTATATATAAGGGAGGGGGGCTGTGTGGCACTATATACAGGGGGAGCAGGGTGGCACTATATATAGGGGGTGGCACTATATAATAGGTGGCCATGTGGCACTATATACAAGGGGGCCTGTGTGGCTCTATACATGAGGGCTGTGTGGCACTATATACAAGGGGTTGTGTGGCACTACTAAGGGGGGCTGTGTGGCACTATCTACTTGGGGGGCTGTATGGCAGTATTTACTAGGGGGAGTGCTGTGGCACTATCTACAGGGGGCTGTGTGTGGCACAATCTACATGTGTCTGTGTGTGGCCCTATCTACAAAGGGGGAAGCTGTAAGGCACTATCTACTAAGGGGGAAGTCTCTGGCACTATATATAAGCGAGGGGGGCTGTGTGGCACTATATACAGGGGGAGCTTTATGGCACTATGTACAGTGAGAGCTATATGGCGATAACTACGGGGGGCTGCATGGCACTATAGACAAGTGGGAGTTGGGGGCGAAATCTACAAGTGGGGTGTGACATTGTTTATAGGGGGGCTGTATAGCCCTATCTACAGGGGGCTGTATGGCATAATCTACAGGGGGCACTATCTATAAGGGGGGCCCCAGTCAAAAGTTTGCTATGGGGCAAACTCTTTCCTAGTTACGCCCCTGAACGGCATGATAACCAATGTTTTCAATACAAAAGAGATAATTGCTCTATAGAGTGACGAAATCGCACACTTATGTTGCAATTTGACCATGAGATTTTATTGGATCTGTCCTCTTTCCTTTCTTTTTTATTGTCTTTTGTTTTTTATCACCAGTTATAATAATTTCTCTGTTTTCATTTCTGTTCTTCACTCAATAGATATCATTGGTATGTGGAGATAGAATCGGATTACTTGTAATTGATACTTACAAACTAGCTTTGGGATTTACAATTACGGCAGCCACTTTTTGCTGGTTTCATATTATATGCACTATATGCACTTTTCTTTTCTTTTTCTTATTATCACTATTATTCGATATTATTGTCATTGATAATTTTACACATATTACTTTTGCTTGCAATTGTATTTTAATACATTTTTGCTTTTTATTTTCATTTTTCAATTTCTTTTAATGCTCACGGAGAAAAGAGATATGTTCCAAAATTTCCCCTCCCTTCTATTTTGAAGGGAGGTAAATATATACAGTATATGCATTTTTGTAAAATTTTCTTTTTACCTATGAATTTCATGGGGTTTGCGCATGCGTCGTGAGCTGTCTTGCGGAGTTCATGCTCTGGCCGTCTTTAGTAGCATTTTTGAGCATGAGCTGTTCCCTCCACGATGTCTTGGGGGCGCGCATGCCCAGTAGTGTCTGGCGGTCTGGGACGCTGTTCTCGCGTGATCTCAGGTCACGCGCATGCGCAGTTGACCTGGTTCTCATTGGTCCGGAAACAATCACCTGATATCGTCAGTCCGTTATTTAAACCTGATATGAACACTTCATTGGTACTCCTTGATAAATCTATTTACGCGAAACGCGTGTCGGGGCGCTTCTTTGGCACACCTTCACCACACCAACGGGTAAGAATTACTTTCATGTAATCACCAACTTAGGGCTTATTTTTTCTAACTTGGGGTTCCTGCTCTCTATGACCCTGCATTGAATAGGTTCTTGTAACTTGCAGTACGTTAGTCATACGTGACTTCACCTTGTACCTCTTTCCTCCTTGGAGAAATTTCCATCCTGACTTATGCAACTGATGTGTACAACTATGGGTGTCCTTCCAGTAGACATATTATCCCCGTTGTAGTACTATTTACCCATTGTATTTGTATCACACATGTGATTGTAGATTTGTTTTGAGATCATGTGGTGTTTTAACACTGTTTGTGTGTAGCGCTTATACAGTTAATCTGGTTTGGATCTCTTGTATATTTTATATTTGCTATTTAATAAAATTGAGATTGTTTTTCTACTTTTAATAGTATATGACTCCTTGTCCTCTTGTTTGTGTATAGGATTTCAAAAGTACAGGTTGAGGGTCACTTAGGTAATAGTGACCACAACATAGTAAGTTTTCATGTATCCTCTAATAAGATTGTATTGTACCTAGAAAAACATCAAACTTCAGGAAGGCCAATTTTCCAGGGCTAAGGGATGACCTTAAGGGCATAAACTGGGACAATTTCCTCAAAAATTAAAATACAAAAAACTAAATGGGACATTTTTAAAAGCCTCTTGAATAGGTCCTGTGAAAAATATATACCTTATGGCAATAAACTAACTGGAAACAGTATGAAACCTATGTGGTTAATTAAAACAGTAAGGGGGCAATAAATGAAAAAAAAATAAAGCTTTGAAACTACTAAAGCAGGACGGTAGTGACGAGGCATTACATAATTATAAGAAAGGCATAGCAGAGGAGATACCAACTACAGAATTGGCTCCCTATTTGAGTAAACTATTCCTTGCCATAATACCATCACTTTCAGAATTGGATCTGATAATAAACCGGGCCCACAGATTACCAAAATCCAAAGCAGCACCAGAAAAGGCGTCTCGAGACACGTTGGTTAGAATTCATTTCTTCCATATTAAAGAGAGAATAATGTTTGAGGCCAGAAGAACTGGCCCGCTTCCGCCTCCTTTTAATAATATTTCTCTATTTCCGGACCTCTCAGCTGGCACTCTTTGGGCCCGGAGAAATTTTTCCCAAGTTACGAAAATCCTGCGTGACGAGGGTATCAAGTACAAATGGGGTTTTCCAACAAAATTGCTGATAACACATAATGGGACATTTGTTACTGCCGCTTCTGTGGAAGAAGGAATAGCACTGTTACAGAATTGGAACATCCCGTTTCCTGGTAACTTTCACAGAGTTGGGAGGAATAACATATCTTCCACACTTCCCCTGGAATGGAAGACAGTGAGCACTCGACATCATAGGACTTGATGATATTTTTTGTAGAAAATATTATAATTTATTTTTTTATTCCCTCTATTCAAAGCTAAGGGGGTGCCGATATATCTTGAAGTTGGCTAACTTAGTTTTGAAATTATTAGTCGAGCAAATTGTGGTTTTTTGTTCTTTTTTGTGACATTTCTATTGCATTTTTCTCTTCCCCCATGAGAATGCAGTGCGAAATTCGCACTATGAATGTTCTCTATTTTGCTGTTCCTTACACTTCTTTAAGGAGTTGTCGATAGACTCTATTAGGAAATACTAAGTTAATATAGTGAGGCCACCTGTTCAGACTCCTGTCCTGCACTACACAAACAGCACATAGATATGAATGGGCACTGTGCAATGCTTTATTTCCCCTGTGGTGGCGCTGCAGGGAAATGAACACTTGCTGCAGGGTTTTTTCATAGATTACAGCTGATCGCTGGGGTCTCAGGAGGGGGACACTTTGAGTTCTGTTTATTGAAAAGGGATTATTCTAACAAGTAGGGATTGTCAAAATAAGAGAAGCCCTTTAATATATACAGCCTGCACAAAACCATAATTTAAATAGAATAATCTTTTATTCTGAAATTTTTGTTAAGCAATTGGTTATTTGTTGTTATAGCCGCTTTGTTTTTGGAACCTTTCCTTGTACTGATAATAGTGCTTAGTGTGATCATCTGGGACATCATGGGGTATTATGAGGCTTCTGGCTATTAGCATTATATCAACATTGTTATAAAGATAAACATATAACATATAACTGTGGGCTTTCCTTGAGGAGATCATTGTTACTTGCCTGCTCCTTATCATAGATATTAAGAATCCTAATTTATGATACTTTAAAAGGAATAGACCAAAAAAATATTAGTAACACTCCTCATCCTTAAGCTGGCCTTAAACTTGAGATAATTTTCGTATGGTCAGCCTTAGGGCTCATACACAATGGCATTTTATGTTTTGTACAGGGCTGTAATAGACCTTATATACAGGTGCATGGGGCTTCTACTGCACCTTTGTTTCATCTGATGAAATTTGGAGGTTGTATGGAAATATATGGAAAACTTTTTTTGAAGTAATTCACGCCCATTTACAGGTCTGGCCCACTTTACAAGGCTTTCCTCACCCGTTCAGTTCTAAATATCTGGCTGTATCCGGGGCCGGCCCTGGGATAGATGGCGCCATGTGCAAAATTTTCTTTCGGCGCCCCACCCTGTCATTAAAAAAAAATGCCCCATAAAAAAATTAAAATGCCCTTTTAGTGCCCCATACAGTAAAATAATAA
The DNA here is from genome assembly GCF_050947455.1 of Rhinoderma darwinii. Lineage (NCBI taxonomy): Eukaryota > Metazoa > Chordata > Amphibia > Anura > Rhinodermatidae > Rhinoderma > Rhinoderma darwinii. Next base: position 14,332,343 of record NC_134696.1, on the reverse strand, counting down.
TATTTAATAATATAATATATTACAACCTCTTCAAGGACACAGTATTTTGTCCTCTAATTCTGCCCACACTATTATGCCATCTGTAGTACCCCTACACAGTATAATATCTGCTTAGTGGCCCCCACACAGTATAGTTCCCCACTGTAGATTTTTCCATACAGCCTCCCTGTAGACAGTGCCATAATTCCCCACCTCCTTTTTGTAGATCATGCCATACAGCCCCCCACCTCCCCCTTGTAGACATTGCCATGCAGTCTCCCAACTCCCCCTTGTAGACAATGCCATACAGTCCCCCACCTGCCCTTTGTAGATCGTGCCATACTGTCCCCTCACCTTCCCCTTGTAGACAGTGCCCCCAAACGAAAACAAAAATTTTACTCACCTAGGTCCCGTTCCCATGACGAACTTAGCTGCTCCATAATGTGACCCTGTAGCCTAGTACAGAGTTTACCAACCTTTTTGGACTCGAGCCAGCACTGGAAAAACAAATTTTGTCGATTCCACTCCAGGGGAAGCTCCAGTCGTCTGTGTCCATGATGTCATTGGCTTCTCCAGGAGTGGAATCCCCGGTCATAGAGTCTGCAAGGTTGTGACCGGGGATTCCGCTTCAGGACTTTCCCCTGATGTCACTGTCCATATATGGACAGAGACATCAAGCAGCGCTCCAGGAGCAGAATCCCTGGCCACAAAACAATGCCCAAACATTTTAAATTACACCCTGCGTGTGACCCTAAAACCTACAGGGCATGGAGGATTGATAGGATACACTGTGGTGTCAGAGGTGGAGATGCGATTAAATTATTGTCTCAAAATGTATTGAAAATGGATCATAACCCTTGGGACAATGGCCCCCATTTCTTTAGTCTTTCTGCCCTTCTCTTTTAAATTCTTTTAACTGTGTTTGTACTAATTTTTGTCTGTGTTAAGTTTATATTTTTAGATACTCTCCTATGAGTCTATGGTGCTGATATTTCATGTCATAAGGAGATTCCAGACTTGGAATGGCATCAGTGGTGTAACTACCACTGTATCAGCTGTAGCGGTTGTTACGGGTCCCGCGGCATGATGGCCCCGTACCGCCTGCCGACACAGCTCCCCCATTTAACATTTATGGGCCTCTAACATTTATGGGCCGAGCAGCACTGGCCCCCTCGTGCACTAATTGTACCTGCGTGTATAGCATGCAGATACAAATACATGCATTAGCGTTGAATGGACGGGCACGTTCCATGCCGGCCATTCAGCGCCTTACAATGACGCTCATTGGCCGGTCAAAATAACTTGCCCCACCAATCAGCGCCTTTCAACAATGCTAGCGGCGCGATGATGTCATCGCGCTGCTTTTGTTCAGCCCAGCAGACCTGCTCAGAAGAGAGCAGGCCTGCAATGCCACCGGAAGGCGGGCGGGAACAAGGTCATGTGAGTACATAACACTTTTTATTTTCTAATAAAACTGTGAGTGACATTATCTACGGGGGGGGGGCTCCATCTACAGGGGTTCTATATGTGGGGATGTGGAGCACTATATACAGGGGGAGCTATATGTAGGGCACTATCTACAGGGGTGGGCTATATGTGGGACACTACATACAGAGTTGGGTTACCTGTGGGGCACTATCTTCAGGGGGGCTATATGTAGGGCACTTTTGACAGGGGAAGCTATATGTGAGGCACTATCCTCAGAGGTGGGCTACATGTGGAGCACTTTCTATATGGGGAGCTTTATGTAGGGCAGCATGGTGGCTTAGTGATTAGCACTATTGCCTAGCAGCTCTGGAGTCCAAATGTGGGCACTGTCTACAGGGGGCTGTATGTGGGGCACTATCTACAGGGGCTTCTATGTAGGGCACTATCTACAGAGGTTCTATGGGGGTCACTATCTACAGGGGACTATGGAGCCACTATCTACATTGTGCACGGTGTGTGTGTGTGTGTGTGTGTGTGTGTGTGTGTGGGACACAGTATATGATACTATTCTAATCTCGGACAAAGTGTATGGCACTATTATAATTAGAGGTGCAGTGTATGGCGCTAATATATTTAGGGGTGTTAAGAATTTTATCTTCGTTTATAGATGCATAAATGTTTTAAAAGTAAGAAGCTGAAAACATCTGAGCGGCAAACTGCAGAAATGGGTTGTGCCCAGGAGAAATCATCATAGAGGTCTGGACCGGATGGAGAAGAAAAGAGAAAAATAACTAGAATCTGAGACGTCGCCGGTGAGTCACTTAATGTAAATGTTTATTCTGCCTCTAATCAGTAATGTAGTGGATGTATGATCTGCTGCGAGATGATGGGTGGTTGGATTATGACATTTATTTTTTGTTAAACAGCATCTCCCAGCATATACTTACCATTGTTCGGGCCATGCTGGGAGCTGTAGTTTTACACCGTACAAACCTATACGGCAGGGGTTGCATTAAATTGAATCTGTTTATATTTACTGAGCTTGGTTCTGGAGCTGTATATATGTACTGAGATTTTTTTCTGGGGCTGTATATATGTACTGAGCTTTGTTCTGGTGCTGTATATATGTACTGAGCTTGGGTCTGGTGATGTATTTATGTACTGAGCGTGGCTCTCGTGCCAAATATATGTCAGACCTTGGTGCTGTAATTATATAGGATATATTTATAATAACAAAATTACAGGGCAGATGGAATTGTTTTTAATTCAGTGTATATTTAATAGGAACCTGCCTAGTAGTTTTAACCCCTTGAACCGCCACAATGCGGTAATACATGACTGGACTTTATTTTCAAATGAACATTTTTTACAGATTCAGCAAAATCTATAAAATCAACTTTTAAAACGGCGCACACTATATGCTAATTACTCATTAATGGGTCATGGGGCGGTGCCGCTATCCTGAAGAGTCACATAGTCCTGCCTCCAAACCCACCTTTTCATGTTTGATTGACAACCCCTGGCTGATACATAATCTGGGGGGGCCATTTGAATTTTCATCTCAGGCAGCAGAAATGCTCAAATTGGCCTCAGCCTGCAGGCCACTTTAGGCCAGCAGTCTATAAGGTGCTGGGAATACTCCCTGTGCAGGCCGACGTGACAACTTCACTACATCACGCTGGTCAGCGCATGTGTGCCGACTGGAGCCTGTGCATCGCTACGTCCGTCGCAAGAACGGGGCAAGGTAAGAACAATATATTATTATTTCTTTGGAGGGGGCTGTGTGGCACTATATACGAAGGGGGAGAAGGTTGGCACTATATTCAGGGGGGAGCAGGATTGCACAAATTACAAGGGGGGAGCAGGGTGGCACTATATACAAGGGGGAGCAGGGTGGCACAATATACAATGGGGGAGCAGGGTGGCACTATATACAAGGGAGGAGCAGGGTGGCACTATATATAGGGGGTGCCACTATATACTAGGTGGCCATGTGGCACTATATACAAGGGGGGCTGTGTGGCACTATATACAAGGGATTGCATGGCACTACTAAGGGGGGCTGTGTGGCAGTATCTACCTGGGGGGCTGTATGGCAGTATTTACTAGGGGGAGTGATGTGACACTATCTACAGGGGGCTGTGTGTGGCACAATCTACAGGTGTCTGTGTGTGGCACTATCTAATAAGGGGGAAGCTGTGTGGCACTATCTACTAAGGGGGAGTCTCTGGCACTATATATAAGGGAGGGGGGCTGTGTGGCACTATATACAGGGGGAGCAGGGTGGCACTATATATAGGGGGTGGCACTATATAATAGGTGGCCATGTGGCACTATATACAAGGGGGCCTGTGTGGCTCTATACATGAGGGCTGTGTGGCACTATATACAAGGGGTTGTGTGGCACTACTAAGGGGGGCTGTGTGGCACTATCTACTTGGGGGGCTGTATGGCAGTATTTACTAGGGGGAGTGCTGTGGCACTATCTACAGGGGGCTGTGTGTGGCACAATCTACATGTGTCTGTGTGTGGCCCTATCTACAAAGGGGGAAGCTGTAAGGCACTATCTACTAAGGGGGAAGTCTCTGGCACTATATATAAGCGAGGGGGGCTGTGTGGCACTATATACAGGGGGAGCTTTATGGCACTATGTACAGTGAGAGCTATATGGCGATAACTACGGGGGGCTGCATGGCACTATAGACAAGTGGGAGTTGGGGGCGAAATCTACAAGTGGGGTGTGACATTGTTTATAGGGGGGCTGTATAGCCCTATCTACAGGGGGCTGTATGGCATAATCTACAGGGGGCACTATCTATAAGGGGGGCCCCAGTCAAAAGTTTGCTATGGGGCAAACTCTTTCCTAGTTACGCCCCTGAACGGCATGATAACCAATGTTTTCAATACAAAAGAGATAATTGCTCTATAGAGTGACGAAATCGCACACTTATGTTGCAATTTGACCATGAGATTTTATTGGATCTGTCCTCTTTCCTTTCTTTTTTATTGTCTTTTGTTTTTTATCACCAGTTATAATAATTTCTCTGTTTTCATTTCTGTTCTTCACTCAATAGATATCATTGGTATGTGGAGATAGAATCGGATTACTTGTAATTGATACTTACAAACTAGCTTTGGGATTTACAATTACGGCAGCCACTTTTTGCTGGTTTCATATTATATGCACTATATGCACTTTTCTTTTCTTTTTCTTATTATCACTATTATTCGATATTATTGTCATTGATAATTTTACACATATTACTTTTGCTTGCAATTGTATTTTAATACATTTTTGCTTTTTATTTTCATTTTTCAATTTCTTTTAATGCTCACGGAGAAAAGAGATATGTTCCAAAATTTCCCCTCCCTTCTATTTTGAAGGGAGGTAAATATATACAGTATATGCATTTTTGTAAAATTTTCTTTTTACCTATGAATTTCATGGGGTTTGCGCATGCGTCGTGAGCTGTCTTGCGGAGTTCATGCTCTGGCCGTCTTTAGTAGCATTTTTGAGCATGAGCTGTTCCCTCCACGATGTCTTGGGGGCGCGCATGCCCAGTAGTGTCTGGCGGTCTGGGACGCTGTTCTCGCGTGATCTCAGGTCACGCGCATGCGCAGTTGACCTGGTTCTCATTGGTCCGGAAACAATCACCTGATATCGTCAGTCCGTTATTTAAACCTGATATGAACACTTCATTGGTACTCCTTGATAAATCTATTTACGCGAAACGCGTGTCGGGGCGCTTCTTTGGCACACCTTCACCACACCAACGGGTAAGAATTACTTTCATGTAATCACCAACTTAGGGCTTATTTTTTCTAACTTGGGGTTCCTGCTCTCTATGACCCTGCATTGAATAGGTTCTTGTAACTTGCAGTACGTTAGTCATACGTGACTTCACCTTGTACCTCTTTCCTCCTTGGAGAAATTTCCATCCTGACTTATGCAACTGATGTGTACAACTATGGGTGTCCTTCCAGTAGACATATTATCCCCGTTGTAGTACTATTTACCCATTGTATTTGTATCACACATGTGATTGTAGATTTGTTTTGAGATCATGTGGTGTTTTAACACTGTTTGTGTGTAGCGCTTATACAGTTAATCTGGTTTGGATCTCTTGTATATTTTATATTTGCTATTTAATAAAATTGAGATTGTTTTTCTACTTTTAATAGTATATGACTCCTTGTCCTCTTGTTTGTGTATAGGATTTCAAAAGTACAGGTTGAGGGTCACTTAGGTAATAGTGACCACAACATAGTAAGTTTTCATGTATCCTCTAATAAGATTGTATTGTACCTAGAAAAACATCAAACTTCAGGAAGGCCAATTTTCCAGGGCTAAGGGATGACCTTAAGGGCATAAACTGGGACAATTTCCTCAAAAATTAAAATACAAAAAACTAAATGGGACATTTTTAAAAGCCTCTTGAATAGGTCCTGTGAAAAATATATACCTTATGGCAATAAACTAACTGGAAACAGTATGAAACCTATGTGGTTAATTAAAACAGTAAGGGGGCAATAAATGAAAAAAAAATAAAGCTTTGAAACTACTAAAGCAGGACGGTAGTGACGAGGCATTACATAATTATAAGAAAGGCATAGCAGAGGAGATACCAACTACAGAATTGGCTCCCTATTTGAGTAAACTATTCCTTGCCATAATACCATCACTTTCAGAATTGGATCTGATAATAAACCGGGCCCACAGATTACCAAAATCCAAAGCAGCGCCAGAAAAGGCGTCTCGAGACACGTTGGTTAGAATTCATTTCTTCCATATTAAAGAGAGAATTATGTTTGAGGCCAGAAGAACTGGCCCGCTTCCGCCTCCTTTTAATAATATTTCTCTATTTCCGGACCTCTCAGCTGGCACTCTTTGGGCCCGGAGAAATTTTTCCCAAGTTACGAAAATCCTGCGTGACGAGGGTATCAAGTACAAATGGGGTTTTCCAACAAAATTGCTGATAACACATAATGGGACATTTGTTACTGCCGCTTCTGTGGAAGAAGGAATAGCACTGTTACAGAATTGGAACATCCCGTTTCCTGGTAACTTTCACAGAGTTGGGAGGAATAACATATCTTCCACACTTCCCCTGGAATGGAAGACAGTGAGCACTCGACATCATAGGACTTGATGATATTTTTTGTAGAAAATATTATAATTTATTTTTTTATTCCCTCTATTCAAAGCTAAGGGGGTGCCGATATATCTTGAAGTTGGCTAACTTAGTTTTGAAATTATTAGTCGAGCAAATTGTGGTTTTTTGTTCTTTTTTGTGACATTTCTATTGCATTTTTCTCTTCCCCCATGAGAATGCAGTGCGAAATTCGCACTATGAATGTTCTCTATTTTGCTGTTCCTTACACTTCTTTAAGGAGTTGTCGATAGACTCTATTAGGAAATACTAAGTTAATATAGTGAGGCCACCTGTTCAGACTCCTGTCCTGCACTACACAAACAGCACATAGATATGAATGGGCACTGTGCAATGCTTAATTTCCCCTGTGGTGGCGCTGCAGGGAAATGAACACTTGCTGCAGGGTTTTTTCATAGATTACAGCTGATCGCTGGGGTCTCAGGAGGGGGACACTTTGAGTTCTGTTTATTGAAAAGGGATTATTCTAACAAGTAGGGATTGTCAAAATAAGAGAAGCCCTTTAATATATACAGCCTGCACAAAACCATAATTTAAATAGAATAATCTTTTATTCTGAAATTTTTGTTAAGCAATTGGTTATTTGTTGTTATAGCCGCTTTGTTTTTGGAACCTTTCCTTGTACTGATAATAGTGCTTAGTGTGATCATCTGGGACATCATGGGGTATTATGAGGCTTCTGGCTATTAGCATTATATCAACATTGTTATAAAGATAAACATATAACATATAACTGTGGGCTTTCCTTGAGGAGATCATTGTTACTTGCCTGCTCCTTATCATAGATATTAAGAATCCTAATTTATGATACTTTAAAAGGAATAGACCAAAAAAATATTAGTAACACTCCTCATCCTTAAGCTGGCCTTAAACTTGAGATAATTTTCGTATGGCCAGCCTTAGGGCTCATACACAATGGCATTTTATGTTTTGTACAGGGCTGTAATAGACCTTATATACAGGTGCATGGGGCTTCTACTGCACCTTTGTTTCATCTGATGAAATTTGGAGGTTGTATGGAAATATATGGAAAACTTTTTTTGAAGTAATTCACGCCCATTTACAGGTCTGGCCCACTTTACAAGGCTTTCCTCACCCGTTCAGTTCTAAATATCTGGCTGTATCCGGGGCCGGCCCTGGGATAGATGGCGCCATGTGCAAAATTTTCTTTCGGCGCCCCACCCTGTCATTAAAAAAAAATGCCCCATAAAAAAATTATAATGCCCTTTTAGTGCCCCATACAGTGAAATAATAATATTTAATAATATAATATATTACAACCTCTTCAAGGACACAGTATTTTGTCCTCTAATTCTGCCCACAGTATTATGCCATCTGTAGTACCCCTACACAGTATAATATCTGCTTAGTGGCCCCCACACAGTATAGTTCCCCACTGTAGATTTTTCCATACAGCCTCCCTGTAGACAGTGCCATAATTCCCCACCTCCTTTTTGTAGATCATGCCATACAGCCCCCCACCTCCCCCTTGTAGACATTGCCATGCAGTCCCCCAACTCCCCCTTGTAGACAATGCCATACAGTCCCCCACCTGCCCTTTGTAGATCGTGCCATACTGTCCCCTCACCTTCCCCTTGTAGACAGTGCCCCCAAACGAAAACAAAAATTTTACTCACCTAGGTCCCGTTCCCATGACGAACTTAGCTGCTCCATAATGTGACCCTGTAGCCTAGTACAGAGTTTACCAACCTTTTTGGACTCGAGCCAGCACTGGAAAAACAAATTTTGTCGATTCCACTCCAGGGGAAGCTCCAGTCGTCTGTGTCCATGATGTCATTGGCTTCTCCTGGAGTGGAATCCCCGGTCATAGAGTCTGCAAGGTTGTGACCGGGGATTCCGCTTCAGGACTTTCCCCTGATGTCACTGTCCATATATGGACAGAGACATCAAGCAGCGCTCCAGGAGCAGAATCCCTGGCCACAAAACAATGCCCAAACATTTTAAATTACACCCTGCGTGTGACCCTAAAACCTACAGGGCATGGAGGATTGATAGGATACACTGTGGTGTCAGAGGTGGAGATGCGATTAAATTATTGTCTCAAAATGTATTGAAAATGGATCATAACCCTTGGGACAATGGCCCCCATTTCTTTAGTCTTTCTGCCCTTCTCTTTTAAATTCTTTTAACTGTGTTTGTACTAATTTTTGTCTGTGTTAAGTTTATATTTTTAGATACTCTCCTATGAGTCTATGGTGCTGATATTTCATGTCATAAGGAGATTCCAGACTTGGAATGGCATCAGTGGTGTAACTACCACTGTATCAGCTGTAGCGGTTGTTACGGGTCCCGCGGCATGATGGCCCCGTACCGCCTGCCGACACAGCTCCCCCATTTAACATTTATGGGCCTCTAACATTTATGGGCCGAGCAGCACTGGCCCCCTCGTGCACTAATTGTACCTGCGTGTATAGCATGCAGATACAAATACATGCATTAGCGTTGAATGGACGGGCACGTTCCATGCCGGCCATTCAGCGCCTTACAATGACGCTCATTGGCCGGTCAAAATAACTTGCCCCACCAATCAGCGCCTTTCAACAATGCTAGCGGCGCGATGATGTCATCGCGCTGCTTTTGTTCAGCCCAGCAGACCTGCTCAGAAGAGAGCAGGCCTGCAATGCCACCGGAAGGCGGGCGGGAACAAGGTCATGTGAGTACATAACACTTTTTATTTTCTAATAAAACTGTGAGTGACATTATCTACGGGGGGGGGGGGCTCCATCTACAGGGGTTCTATATGTGGGGATGTGGAGCACTATATACAGGGGGAGCTATATGTAGGGCACTATCTACAGGGGTGGGCTATATGTGGGACACTACATACAGAGTTGGGTTACCTGTGGGGCACTATCTTCAGGGGGGCTATATGTAGGGCACTTTTGACAGGGGAAGCTATATGTGAGGCACTATCCTCAGAGGTGGGCTATATGTGGAGCACTTTCTATATGGGGAGCTTTATGTAGGGCAGCATGGTGGCTTAGTGATTAGCACTATTGCCTAGCAGCTCTGGAGTCCAAATGTGGGCACTGTCTACAGGGGGCTGTATGTGGGGCACTATCTACAGGGGCTTCTATGTAGGGCACTATCTACAGAGGTTCTATGGGGGTCACTATCTACAGGGGACTATGGAGCCACTATCTACATTGTGCACGGTGTGTGTGTGTGTGTGTGTGTGTGTGTGTGTGTGTGTGTGTGTGTGGGACACAGTATATGATACTATTCTAATCTCGGACAAAGTGTATGGCACTATTATAATTAGAGGTGCAGTGTATGGCGCTAATATATTTAGGGGTGTTAAGAATTTTATCTTCGTCTATAGGTGCATAAATGTTTTAAAAGTAAGAAGCTGAAAACATCTGAGCGGCAAACTGCAGAAATGGGTTGTGCCCAGGAGAAATCATCATAGAGGTCTGGACCGGATGGAGAAGAAAAGAGAAAAATAACTAGAATCTGAGATGTCGCCGGTGAGTCACTTAATGTAAATGTTTATTCTGCCTCTAATCAGTAATGTAGTGGATGTATGATCTGCTGCGAGATGATGGGTGGTTGGATTATGACATTTATTTTTTGTTAAACAGCATCTCCCAGCATATACTTACCATTGTTCGGGCCATGCTGGGAGCTGTAGTTTTACACCGTACAAACCTATACGGCAGGGGTTGCATTAAATTGAATCTGTTTATATTTACTGAGCTTGGTTCTGGAGCTGTATATATGTACTGAGATTTTTTTCTGGGGCTGTATATATGTACTGAGCTTTGTTCTGGTGCTGTATATATGTACTGAGCTTGGGTCTGGTGATGTATTTATGTACTGAGCGTGGCTCTCGTGCCAAATATATGTCAGACCTTGGTGCTGTAATTATATAGGATATATTTATAATAACAAAATTACAGGGCAGATGGAATTGTTTTTAATTCAGTGTATATTTAATAGGAACCTGCCTAGTAGTTTTAACCCCTTGAACCGCCACAATGCGGTAATACATGACTGGACTTTATTTTCAAATGAAAGTTTTTTACAGATTCAGCAAAATCTATAAAATCAACTTTTAAAACGGCGCACACTATATGCTAATTACTCATTAATGGGTCATGGGGCGGTGCCGCTATCCTGAAGAGTCACATAGTCCTGCCTCCAAACCCACCTTTTCATGTTTGATTGACAACCCCTGGCTGATACATAATCTGGGGGGGCCATTTGAATTTTCATCTCAGGCAGCAGAAATGCTCAAATTGGCCTCAGCCTGCAGGCCACTTTAGGCCAGCAGTCTATAAGGTGCTGGGAATACTCCCTGTGCAGGCCGACGTGACAACTTCACTACATCACGCTGGTCAGCGCATGTGTGCCGACTGGAGCCTGTGCATCGCTACGTCCATCGCAAGAACGGGGCAAGGTAAGAACAATATATTATTATTTTTTTGGAGGGGGCTGTGTGGCACTATATATGAAGGGGGAAAGGTTGGCACTATATTCAGGGGGGAGCAGGATTGCACAAATTACAAGGGGGGAGCAGGGTGGCACTATATACAAGGGGGAGCAGGGTGGCACAATATACAATGGGGGAGCAGGGTGGCACTATATACAAGGGAGGAGCAGGGTGGCACTATATATAGGGGGTGCCACTATATACTAGGTGGCCATGTGGCACTATATACAAGGGATTGCATGGCACTACTAAGGGGGGCTGTGTGGCAGTATCTACCTGGGGGGCTGTATGGCAGTATTTACTAGGGGGAGTGATGTGACACTATCTACAGGGGGCTGTGTGTGGCACAATCTACAGGTGTCTGTGTGTGGCACTATCTAATAAGGGGGAAGCTGTGTGGCACTATCTACTAAGGGGGAGTCTCTGGCACTATATATAAGGGAGGGGGGCTGTGTGGCACTATATACAGGGGGAGCAGGGTGGCACTATATATAGGGGGTGGCACTATATAATAGGTGGCCATGTGGCACTATATACAAGGGGGCCTGTGTGGCTCTATACATGAGGGCTGTGTGGCACTATATACAAGGGGTTGTGTGGCACTACTAAGGGGGGCTGTGTGGCACTATCTACTTGGGGGGCTGTATGGCAGTATTTACTAGGGGGAGTGCTGTGGCACTATCTACAGGGGGCTGTGTGTGGCACAATCTACATGTGTCTGTGTGTGGCACTATCTACAAAGGGGGAAGCTGTAAGGCACTATCTACTAAGGGGGAAGTCTCTGGCACTATATATAAGCGAGGGGGGCTGTGTGGCACTATATACAGGGGGAGCTTTATGGCACTATGTACAGTGAGAGCTTTATGGCGATAACTACGGGGGGCTGCATGGCACTATAGACAAGTGGGAGTTGGGGGCGAAATCTACAAGTGGGGTGTGACATTGTTTATAGGGGGGCTGTATAGCTCTATCTACAGGGGGCTGTATGGCTTAATCTACAGGGGGCACTATCTATAAGGGGGGCCCCAGTCAAAAGTTTGCTATGGGGCAAACTCTTTCCTAGTTACGCCCCTGAACGGCATGATAACCAATGTTTTCAATACAAAAGAGATAATTGCTCTATAGGGTGACGAAATCGCACACTTATGTTGCAATTTGACCATGAGATTTTATTGGATCTGTCCTCTTTCCTTTCTTTTTTATTGTCTTTTGTTTTTTATCACCAGTTATAATAATTTCTCTGTTTTCATTTCTGTTCTTCACTCAATAGATATCATTGGTATGTGGAGATAGAATCGGATTACTTGTACTTGATACTTACAAACTAGCTTTGGGATTTACAATTACGGCAGCCACTTTTTGCTGGCTTCATATTATATGCACTATATGCACTGTTCCCTCCACGATGTCTTGGGGGCGTGCATGCCCAGTAGTGTCTGGCGGTCTGGGACGCTGTTCTCGCGTGATCTCAGGTCACGCGCATGCGCAGTTGACCAGGCTCTCATTGGTCCGGAAACAATCACCTGATATCGTCAGTCCGTTATTTAAACCTGATATGGACACTTCATTGGTACTCCTTGATAAATCTATTTACGCGAAACGCGTGTCGGGGCGCTTCTTTGGCACACCTTCACCACACCAACGGGTAAGAATTACTTTCATGTAATCACCAACTTAGGGCTTATTTTTTCTAACTTGGGGTTCCTGCTCTCTATGACCCTGCATTGAATAGGTTCTTGTAACTTGCAGTACGTTAGTCATACGTGACTTCACCTTGTACCTCTTTCCTCCTTGGAGAAATTTCCATCCTGACTTATGCAACTGATGTGTACAACTATGGGTGTCCTTCCAGTAGACATATTATCCCCGTTGTAGTACTATTTACCCATTGTATTTGTATCACACATGTGATTGTAGATTTGTTTTGAGATCATGTGGTGTTTTAACACTGTTTGTGTGTAGCGTTTATACAGTTAATCTGGTTTGGATCTCTTGTATATTTTATATTTGCTATTTAATAAAATTGAGATTGTTTTTCTACTTTTAATAGTATATGACTCCTTGTCCTCTTGTTTGTGTATAGGATTTCAAAAGTACAGGTTGAGGGTCACTTAGGTAATAGTGACCACAACATAGTAAGTTTTCATGTATCCTCTAATAAGATTGTATTGTACCTAGAAAAACATCAAACTTCAGGAAGGCCAATTTTCCAGGGCTAAGGGATGACCTTAAGGGCATAAACTGGGACAATTTCCTCAAAAATTAAAATACAAAAAACTAAATGGGACATTATTAAAAGCCTCTTGAATAGGTCCTGTGAAAAATATATACCTTATGGCAATAAACTAACTGGAAACAGTATGAAACCTATGTGGTTAATTAAAACAGTAAGGGGGCAATAAATGAAAAAAAAATAAAGCTTTGAAACTACTAAAGCAGGACGGTAGTGACGAGGCATTACATAATTATAAGAAAAAAATAAGTTGCGTAAAAGACAAATAAAAGAAGCAAAGATTGAAACACAGAGACTTGTTGCCAACGAAAGTAGAAATAACCCAAAAATATTTTTCTAAAACATAAATAATAAGAAACAAAACTGAAAGTGTTGGTCCACTCGAAAATAATCTGGGTACAATGGTGGAGGAGGACGAGGAAAATTCCAACCTATTAAACGCCTTTTTCTCTATTGTATTTACACATGAAAATCCAATATTAGACGACATGATTAGAGATAAAGCTCAGCAAAAAGTGCAGCGCCGCCTCTAAAACACTAAAATAGACAAATCACCGGGTCCGGATGGTATACACCCCTGCGTTCTGCAGGAATTAGGTACCATGATAGACAGACCCTTATTTCTGCTGTTTAAGGATTCTATCATGACTGGGACTATTCCACAGGACTGGCAGATAGCAAATGTGGTGCCAATATTTAAAAGTGATCCCGGAAACTATAGACCTGTAGGTTTAACCAATTCAGGACCGGGCTATTTTGAGCCTTCAGGACCAGACACCATTCAGCCCTTTTAAGCACGTGTTAGTTAAAAGGCTATAACTTTTTTATTTGTTGGGCTAACGACGTGATTTTTGCGATGATTTTTTCCGTAGACAATGCAGGTTTCTTTTTTTTATCGTTTTTATACACATCCTTTTTGCTATTTTAGAATTTTTATTCATAAAGTTTGAAAATAATAGTAAGAAAATAAGCTTTTTTACGTTTCAGCTATTTTTTTTGGTAATATCATAGTTTTACCCTGAAATAGACCTTTTATTTGTGATCTTCATTGTCTACTGTAAATTTTAATATGTTACATGTCTATATTAGGGTAATTGGGTCAGCACTAGCGTTACAACAATGATTGGCGGGGGGGACGTTTTTTTTTTGTGTGGATATTTTATGTGTATTTATTATTCATTTTTTTTTGCACTTTACTTTACTATTTTTTTTATTACTATGGTCTGTCTCTCAAAGGTCAAAAAAGACCATTGGGGAACTTTATATTTTTTTTCCTTTCTTTTACACCATGTTTTTCCACTGTAACTGGGGCTGCACAGCAGCCCCAGTTACAGGGGAAATCAGCCCTCTCATAGTGACGATTGTCAGTAATAGGGCTGTGCTGTGTCTAGTTAGACCCAGCAGCAGTCTGTCAGGAACGGCACCCGGCGATCATGTGACCAGTCACATGAACACCGGGAGGAATAGAGACAGCGGCGCGGTGCATTGAGCGCTGTGTAAAAGAGATCGGAGAAGACAGAAGCAGCGAAAGCTGCTTCTATCTTCTCCTCAGGGTCCCCGGCAGTCACTGACAGCTGGAGACCCGACATTCAGCTGCCCCGATCGCTCGGGCAGCAAGTTAAAACCCGAGCTGTAAAAAGTCTATGGCTCGGGTTTTAAGGACCCTGGCCTCTGGCCATAAAAACACAGCCAGCGGTCGGGAACCAGTTAACCTCCATTGTGGGTAAATTATTTGAGGGTTTTCTAAGAGATGCTATTCTTGAATGTCTCAGTGCAAATAAACTGTTAATGCAGCATCAGCATGGGTTTATGAGGGATCGGTCCTGTCAACCCAATCTGATTAGCGTCTATGAGGAGGTGAGTTCTAGACTGGACATGGGTAAGGCTGTGGATGTGGTGTATCTAGACTTTTCAAAGGCATTTGATAATGTGCTGCATAAAAGGTTGGTATATTAAATTAAAATGCTGGTGCTGGGGAAAATATGTGTAATTGGGTCAACAACTGCTCAGTGATAAAAAATAGAGAATGGTTAATAATTATACAACCACAGAGTGGGTCGCAGTTACCAGTGGGGTTCCACAGGGGTCAGTATTGAGCCCTCTTCTTTTTAATATGTTTATAAATGACCTTGTAGACAGTTTAAAGAGGTCAGAGGTTTACAGTATTTGCAGATGATACTAAGCTTTGTAAAGTAATCAAAATGGAGAAGGATAATGTCATACTACAGAGGGATTTGGGGAAGCTGGAAGTTTGGGCAGAGAAATTGCAAATTATGTTTAATGTGGATAAATTAAAGGTTGGCACTTGGGCTGAGGAAACAGATTTTACAATTATGCATTAAATTGTAAAACACTGGGTAAAACTACCACTCAAAAAAGTTTTGGGGATATTGGTGGACAGTACATTAACCTTTAGCAACCAGTGCCAGGCAGCTGCTGCCAAGGGAAATCAAATCATGGGAGGCTTTAAAAGAGGCATAGATGCTCATGACAAGAACATAGTTTTGCCTCCATTCAAATCACTAGTCAGACCACATATGGAATATTGTGTACAATTTTGGGCACCTGTGTATAAGAAGGACATGGCTGTACTAGAACGGGTGCAGAGAAGGGCGACCAAGGCAATTAAGGGAATGGGTGGATTGCAGTACCAAGAAAGGTTATCAAACCTGGGGTTATTCCGTTAAGACGGCTTAGGGACGTTCTAATTACAATGTACAGATATATAACTGGACAGTACAGAAATCTTTCTAATGATCTTTTTACACCTAGAACTGTAACAAGGACAATTGGCATCCTCTACATCTAGAGGAGAAAAGTTTTCACCTCCGTCACAGACAGGGATTCTTTACTGTGAGAGCAGTGGGACTATGGAACTCTCTGCCACAGGATGTTGGGATGGTTAATTCTTTGAACAAATTCAAGAAGGGCCTTGATGCCTTTCTTGAAAAATATAATATTACAGGTTATGGGTACTAGATTCAGGAGATGGGATGTTGATCCACGGAATAATTCTGATTTCCATATTTGGAGTCAGGGAGGAATATTTCCCCTAATGACGCATTTGAGACCTTGATTAAAAATTATATTTTATTTTCCACTTTTGCTTCAGTGATATTGCCTTCCCCTGCATTAACACGGTAGGATTACAGGTTGGATTTGATGGACCTCTAACTTTTAATTCAGGATGAGCATGCTGTTTTTTATACTGTTGTAGTAGACAATATTAGTATGTATAATTTATGTTATATTATATGTTGAAGGCTGGTATTTATTTTTAATTGCATTTTTATTTTTTTATTTATAATTTTGATTTTTTTGATTGACGATTTTCATATTTTTTCTTTGTTTCAGAGAGCCGGGTGTATATTGCTTTTGTACTCTTAAGAGGTTTATAAAAGTAGAATTGCTCAATCTTCAGTATAAAGGTGCATCATGTATCCAGGAGGCGTATTTAATATAAAAACCTCAAAGAATCCAAAAAGAGTTCTATGTTAATTGTTATAAAAGTTATTGTTTTATAATTTAAAAATGCACTAAATATATTAAGAGTTATGCACAAATCACGCTTCCTCCATGTTTAAGCATCCAACAGGAGGTCTGCAGATTTGACCCATCAAAGAAAATACCCATTAGGGTATCTGGCTGTCAGTTAGCCACCCAGCCACACCATCTGCACCCAGACTACAAGGAGCGCCAAGCCACCAAGATTCTAAAAAGACCACACAGAGTACCCAGTCATACTGCCCATAACCTATTACCAGACTACACTCATAGAGAATTTTGGGTATAGCACTACTATGCAGTAGCATGGCAGTATAGATAAGGAGACTCCATCCTCTCAGCTTGTTAGGAGACTGACAAAGAAACAATTTTATATTTTAGTTTGATTTTGTCTCATTGATTCTTTAACAATAATAGAGTTTTTTTTCTTTAAAGAGGCTCTGTCACCAGATTTTGCAACCCCTATCTGCTATTGCAGCAGATAGGCGCTGCAATGTAGATTACAGTAACGTTTTTATTTTTAAAAAACTAGCATTTTTGGCCAAGTTATGACCATTTTCGTATTTATGCAAATGAGGCTTGCAAAAGTACAACTGGGCGTGTTGAAAAGTAAAAGTACAACTGGGCGTGTATTATGTGCGTACATCGGGGCGTGTTTACTACTATTACTAGCTGGGCGTTGTGTATAGAAGTGTCATCCACTTCTCTTCACAACGCCCAGCTTCTGGCAGTGCAGCACTGTGACGTCACTCACAGGTCCTGCATCGTGTCGGCACCAGAGGCTACAGATGATTCTGCAGCAGCATCGGCGTTTGCAGGTAAGTCGATGTAGCTACTTACCTGCAAATGCTGATGCTGCTGCAGAATCAAGTGTAGCCTCTGGTGCCGACACGATGCAGGACCTGTGAGTGACGTCACAGTGCTGCACTGCCAGAAGCTGGGCGTTGTGAAGAGAAGTGGATGATACTTCTATACACAACGCCCAGCTAGTAATAGTAGTAAACACGCCCCGATGTACGCACATAATACACGCCCAGTTGTACTTTTACTTTTCAACACGCCCAGTTGTACTTTTGCAAGCCTCATTTGCATAAATACGAAAATGGTCATAACTTGGCCAAAAAATGCTCGTTTTTTAAAAATAAAAACGTTACTGTAATCTACATTGCAGCGCCTATCTGCTGCAATAGCAGATAGGGGTTGCAAAATCTGGTGACAGAGCCTCTTTAAAGATTATTATTTCTCTATGTGAATTTCTTATAATACAAGTTCCCATGACCGGCTCATGAATATAATAAGTCATCATGTGATAAGTTATTCTTAGTAACACACTTTGTAAATTGAGTCCTGGTAATTATATAAAGACCTTGTGTCCCGGTCTAGAGGTAGTCACCCCGTCTGTGATACAAGAGTAGATGATGGATTCCAGTACCCATAAGCTCTATCATGTACATGACTTTGATTCCAGACAATTTCTGGAGCATTACTTCTCAGATAAACCCGACATGGCCTTTGGAGTTGACTCCTTGAAATTTGTGATTGAAAATTTTAGACACATTTTCTCAGAGGGTAAGTATCCTGATTTTATTACTCCTAAGATACGTTGACGTGTATATTATTCTATTTTAAACTTGTTTTAAACAATTGTAAACGACTATACACAAATTGAGCTAACTTATTTTTTGGGGTGTGGTAGATAAGAGGGGGTGAAAACACTGGCCCAGTCTTAGTACCAGGAAAATCAAAGGGAGCAGAGCCAATTCCTAGACATTGTATACAATGAAGAATATTGTACGTAAGGGTTTAGTAGAGAAATTGTTTTCCCTTCTCTAACATCAAGAACCCTGGAAATTGTTTTGGAGGATTATGAAGGGCATCTCAAAAATTCCAATTGTCGGTGCAATTACGTAAATCTGCTGTTATCTGACAATTTGTGGTTTATCAGTTTGAGCTGCCATTATTTTCTGATTTCTTCTGATTTCTTCCAACTATTATATTTTATAAACTCGAACCCGTTCTCTAGAGTCTATAATTCTGTGTTTAATGAGAGATATCCATACTTTAAAAAAATGTGCCAACCAACATTTTCTGCATAGTTTATAAGAATTTTTCTACTGCAAATGCTGCGGAGTGAAAGTTCTGCACCGCAGCCTAAATTCTGCACTGTTATTTTCAGCAACGTCTACACTAAGTTACCTAAAAATGTATAAAAAGCAAATTAAAAAAACGGCTGCTGCAGATATCCACTGCAAACTGTCCGCAGCGGAATTCAACAGCATTTCCGCTATGTCTGAATGTGTCCTTATTGGGATGGAGATATCACTTTCTTTGTCACATCAGACTGGACGACTGAACATGCATGATAGCTCGGCAGGCTTGATGATTGGGAGATACTACAGGGTCAGGTCCAGTCACATCACAAGAACTCAAAAACTAAGAGGGGAAAAAAGTCATCATAGGGCAGATCAAGAAAAAATGTGGGGGAAAAAAGCTAACAGAGGGCACAACTTACATAGTATAGCCAGTAAAGGGTCCAAATTTTTTGAAACCATAGGTGTCATAAGTGAAGCTGTAGATCTGTGGATCTTTAATGAAACTGAAGGAACCAAAGCAAAGCTCATAAATCCTTAAAAGGTTGATTTAATTTTCTCAAAAATGTTTCCAAGACAATAATGTCTACTCCTAGGACTTCTGAGCCTGAATATATGGTTTTGTTGAAGACCCATACCTATAGCTTCCCTTGGGACACTTTATCTGGTTTCTGTGTGTCCAGTGTGGTGCCTTAGAATATGCAATCCAGCCAGGTGGGTCTAGTACCTTTCTTCTTAATTTACATTATACAGACCATACTACACAAGGGCCCCCATGTTTGCTTTTTTTTTTTTTCACTTTTGGTATTTCATTCTACATCTGGATACATGAGTTGAAACCGCAACATGTAAGAAGTTACACCCCTGGTTATTGAGGACAAGGAGAATGACCTATATACCACCGCATCAGGTGACCATCTCTTCTTTAAAACTATTTCAGTCCTCACCTTCTAAAAAACATTGGTGTCGTCGGAATACTGAATTATAACTTTATAACTGCTCGTCATGTTCTTATGAGAAGTATTAGATTAATAACACCAACGCTAGCCTCATAGGACAATTGAGGATAGTTTTATTTTTTTCAGATTTTGGGGTATTGGAAAACCAATGTTTACATTTTTTGCTAGAATTGATATAGACGTATGTCCTTATTTATCCACACAATTTATTATGATTTAATGTAACAGTAAACAAATTTTTTCTGCAGGTCATATTAAAGGAGACATCTTGATTGACCTCAGTCTTGGTTCCTTCGTTCATCATCTATATTCAGCCTGTGAGTTTTTCAAAAACATCATAGTGCTGAAGGTCAATAACAGATGCATCATGGAACTGAAGAGATGGGTGGACGACCGTACTGGAGCATTTTATTGGGGCCACACATCAACACTTCTTCAAGAGAAAGAAGAAAACAGGTGACGTATTTGTCCAAATATCAAGAGAAAAACCACTATCATTGTGATTGTTGCTTCTTATACAACAAATGTAAGGGAAGATGAGGCAAAGATCCAGGAAAATGTTTACTCTGTTAATACTCAAGTCAGATGTAAACATTGAAATACCCACTCAGTTCAATATTCTTATCCATAGGGGGCGATCTTATACAAGTTAATGCTGGAAAGGCACAATATAAACCTGACGCTTGGTACAACAGTCTTGGATTTTTTCAAGCTTTACCTCTAGTATTACAAGTCAATAGTCCAGTGCTAAGTCCTGAGCCACCATGTTGATGTTGACTGTGGGACAATCACTTTACTTGTCTTTTTTACTTTCCAGTGATCAGTGTCAGGATCAGGAAGCAAAACTGAGATCAGCCATTCAACATGTTGTGAAATACGACCTGGAGAAAGAGAATATGACAGAGCCGCTGGTCTTACCACCAGCTGATTGTGTCATCAGTACTTGGCTTCTGGGTGTTATCAGCAAAGATCAAGATGATTACATCAGATATCTGAGGAAGTTCTCAAGGCTGCTGAAAAGTGGTGGACACATCATATTAATGGGTGGTTTAGATACAACATATTTTCAGGTTGGAAAAGACAAGTTCCATGTTTTCCCATATGATGAGGATTTTGTCAGGAAAGCTCTAGTTGGAGAAGGTTTTATCATTGATTACTGTAAGGTCAAGGAGAGAACGGCTGTCAGTGACCTTATTGACCATAAGTCCATCATATTCATTGCAGCTCACAAGGAGTAGTAGGTTGAATCTTACAAAGTCTGCATGTCATTACTTCATATGTTAAGCTTAAAAAAAATATATAATAATCAAAAAGAAGCTTCCTTAGTGCAGTATAGAATAGCATAAAAAATTTTTGGGGTTCTGTTCAGGACTTTGCCTTGGACTGGTCCTAGATCATATTGCCGAGACCAAGTCTAATCATCTGGGACATCATGGGAGTCTGAAATCTTGGGATCAGTTGCTTTCTCATTGTTGTTCTGTCTCGTAACTGCTTTATATAAATAGTGTAATAAAGCGAAGCATAGAGCATTTAACTGTTTGTGTCCTTGACTTGGGGAGGGGGGGGGGTTCCTGCTCTATAGATTTTACAGACCTTGATTTATGTGAAGAAACTTACAAGCTTTAAAATAAAACAATATAATAATCCACAAGAGTTTAGCCGTGTGATCTAATTTACTTAGATAATTTTTAGAGAATCCTGTTAATTTGCTTAATTAGAGTCTAGTTCACAATGTAATTCTCTAAAGATATTTTTTCAGAAAATAAACACCTATCCTGTAAATAGATAATCATTTATGATACTGGGAAAACCCCTTTAAGGAGATTTGTAGCTGTGAAACAGGAAAATGGATCTCCGAATTCTATAAAGATATAATATCAAATGACTTAGAACAGATTTTTGGACTGATTTAGATTAAAGAAAACAAAATGGTTAAAGAGCGGACGTTTTCTTTAAAGATAATGGGGGGAATTTAAGAAATACAATACTCTGGTTTTTTAGGGTACAAAAGTAAAAATTTGCATAAAAACTCAGTTTTGAGCTCAAAATTTGCGAACAGTGTTTTCACGTCACCTCTGCAAATTTTTCAAAAAGTGGGCAGAGCTTTGCTGAAGTTGGTGGGGCCACTAGCGGCCTTACACATTTACTATAGTTTATACCAGAAACTGGCATGAATTATAGAGGAAATCTTCTCCAGCATGTCGCTGGAGTAGAGTTCACTTTCTCACGCACAGACAGTTAGGGATTTGTCTAATTTATTAAGAAGCATGTGACTCTTAATAAACTAGGCGTATTTTACTTCAGTGCTATTTATATTAAGCTTGTCATAAAAAACGCCAGTCTGGATAAATTCCTACATTTTCTATTCTATATTTTTTTCTGTTCCTTACACGTCTTTAACCCCTTCCCGCAAAATCACGTACAGTTACGTCATGGGAGATGGACTGTTCCCGCATCTCCACGTAACTGTACGTCATGGAGATGAAGCTGGCTCAGGAGCTGAGCCAGAGACATCACCGCCGGGTGACAGCTGTATGTTACAGCTGGCACCCTGAGGTATTGGCCAGGACTGGAGCTAGCCTCCGATCCGACCGATTAACCCCTCACATGCTGCGTTGAATAGCGATCGCAGCATGTGAGGAGTTTATAGCCACCGGCGCCCCAGCAACGTGATCGCTGGGTTGCCGGTGGCTGCAAAGGCGATCGGAGGGCTAATGCTTACCTCCCGGTCCTCCAGCAACGGAATCCTCCTATGGCCCGTCGTCGGCGGGGCCCAGGAGGCTTCCGGTACCATCGGCAAGATGGCGCCGGCTCAGCTTCCGGCTCAGAAGCTGAGCCGGCGTCATCAGCAGTGGGTGTCCGCTGTATGTTACAGCGGACACCCCGATCTATCGCCAGGAACCGGAGCTAGCTCCGATTCCTGGCATTAACCCCTTCGATGCAGCGATCCATTGTGATCGCTGCATCCTAGAGGTTTGTAGCAAATCGGCAGCCTTGCCACGCGATGGCAAGGCTGGCGACTGCTACCATGGCAACAGGAGCCCTAACAATGGACTCCTGTCTGCCATTACGTAAGCTGATTAGGATCCGCCCAGAGGCGGAGCCTGATCGGGTTGCTGTCAGTGAACAACTGACAGTTCTAATACATTGCACTACATAGGTAGTGCAATGTATTAGAACATCAAACAAACTGTTGGACCTTCAAGTCCCCTAGTGGGACTAAAGAAAATTGTAAAAAAAAGTGTCAAAAAAAGTGTTAAAAAGTGTAAAAATAAAAGTTGTAAAAAATACAATAAAAGTTTCAAATAATAACACAAAACACAATCGCCCTTTTTCCCTTATCAAGTCATTTATTATTGAAAAAAATAATAAAGCCATACATATTTGGTATCGCTGCGACCGTAACGACCTGAACTATAAAAATATTTTGTTATTTATTCCGCACAGTGAACGCCGTAAAAAAAATAACTAAAAAATACTGACATAATTACTATTTTTTGGTCACTTTGTCTTCCAAAAATTGAAATAAAAAATGATCAAAAAGTTGCATGTACCTAAAAATGGTACCTATAAAAACTATAACTCGTCTCACTAAAAACAAGCCCTCATACAGCTCCGTTGACGAAAAATGTAAAACCGTTATGGCTCTCACAACTTGGCGACAGAAAAAATCCATTCTCTTTACAAAAGTTATTTTATTGTGCAAAAAGTTGTAAAACATAAAAAGTGCTATAAATTAGGTATCACCGGAATCGGACTGACCAGCAGAATAAAGGTAACATGTAATTTATAACACGTGGCGAACGCTGTATAAAAAGAACTAAAAAAATATGCCAGAATTGCTGTTTTTTGGTCACCTTGCCTCCCAAGCTTACAAGCAAAATCCACGCTCCAAAAGCCAAATGGCTCTACCTCCCTCCTGAACCCTACAGTGTGCCCAAACAGCAGTTTAATTCCACATATATGGCATCGCCATACCCGGGAGAACCCTTTAAACAATTTTTGGGGTGTGTGTCTCCAGTGGCACAAGCTGGGCGCCACTTATTGGCATATCTATTGAAAAACCATTTTCACTCTGCAACATCACGTGCACACCAATTTCTGCCAATCACCTGTGGGGTTAATATGCTCACTACACCCCTAGGTGAATACCTTGAGGGGTGTAGTTTCAAAAATGGGGTCACTTCTGGGGGGGATCCACTGTTTTGGTCCCACAGGGACTTTGCAAATGCGACATAGCGCCCAGAAACCAATCCAGCAAAATCTGTACTCCAAAAGCCAAATGGCGCTCCTTCCCTTCTGTGCCCTACTCATAGCAGCAGTTTATGACAACATATGTGGTATTGTCATACACAGGAGAAGTTGCTTTACAAGTGTTGGGGTGCTCTTTTACATTTATTTGTTGAGAATATGAAAATTTTCAGCTAAAACTACGTCTTATTGAAGAAAAAGGATTTTTTTTTATTTTCACTGCCCAATTCTAATAAAATCTATGAAACACCTGTGGGGTCAAAATGCTCACTACACCCCTAGATGGATTCCTCAAGGGGTGTAGTTTTGTGAATCGAGTCACTTTTGGGGAGTTTCCACTGTACTGGTACCTTAGGAGCTTTGCAAAAGTGACATGGTGTCAAGAAACCAATCCAGCAAAATCTGTGCTCCAAAAGCCAAATGGCACTCCTTCTCTTCTGATCCTTGCCGTCTGCCCAAACAGCAGTTTATAACCACAAATGGGGTATTGCCGTACTCCAGAGAACTTGCTTTACAAATGTTGGGGTTCTTTTATTCCTTTATTTGTTGAGAAAATGAAAAATGTTGAGCTAAAGCTACGTCTTATTGCGTCTTCACTGCCCAATTCTAATAAAATCTATGAAACCCCTGTGGGTTCAAAATGCTCACTACACCCCTAGATGGATTTTTCAAGGGGTGTAGTTTCCTAAATGGAGTCACTTTTTTTGTGTTTTCACTGTTTTGGTCCCTTAGGGGCTTTGCAAATGCGACGTGGTCTCCGCAAACCATTCCTGCTAAATTTGAGCTCCAAAAGCCAAATGGCGCTCTTTCCCTTCTAAGCTCCGCCGTGTGTCCAAAAAGCCGTTTATGACCACATGTGGGGTATTGTTTTACTCGGGAGAAATTGCTTTACAAAAGTAGTGGTGCATTTTCTCCTTTTAGTCCTTGTGGAAATTAGAAAAAATTAGCAAAACCTACATTTTCTTTGAAAGAATGTAGATTTTCATTTTCACGGCCTACTTCCAATAATTTCTACAAAAACCTGCGGGGTCAAAATGCTCACTATACCCCTAGATAATTTCCTCAAGGGGTATAGTTTCCAAAATGGTGTCACTTTTGGGGGATTTCCACTGTTTTGGTGCCGCAAGAGCCTTTCAGACCCGACATGGAGCCTAAAATATTTTCTAATAAAAAGGAGGCCCCAAAATCCTTTAGGTGCTCCTTTGCTTCTGAGGCCGGTGCTTCAGTCCATTACCGCACTAGGGCCACATGTGGGGTATTTCTAAAACCTGCAGAATCTGGGCAATAGATATTGAGTTGCGTTTCTCTGGTAAAACTTTCTGTGTTACAAAAAAAATAGATGAAAAATGAATTTCTGCAAAAAAAAGAAATTTGAACATTTCACATCTACATTGCCTTAATTCCTGTGAAACATCTAAAGGGTTAAGAAACTTTCTAAATGCTGTTTTGAATACTTTGAGGGGTGAAGTTTTTAAAATGGGGTGACTTATCGAGGGTTTCTAATATATAAGGCCCTAAAATCCACTTCACATCTGAACTGGCCCCTGGAAAAATAGCCTTTTTAAATTTTCTTGAAAATGTGAGAAATTGCTGCTAAAGTTCTAAGCCTTGTGATGTCATAGAAAAATAAAAGGATGTTCAAAAAACGATGCCAATCTAAAGTAGACATATGGGTGATGTTAATTAGCAACAATTTTGTGTGGTATTACCATCTGTCTTACAAGCTGATACATAAAAATTTAGAAAAATGCAAATTTTTGCAATTTTTCGCTACATTTTGGTGTTTTTCACAATTAAATACTTAATGTATCGAGCAAATTTTGACAGTAACATAAAGTCCAATGTGTGACGAGAAAACAATCTCAGAATCGCTTGGATAGGTAAAAGCATTCCGGAGTTATTACCACATAAAGTGAAACATGTCAGATTTGAAAAAATTGGCTGTGTCCTGAAGGCCAAAACAGGCTGTGTCTTGAAGGGGTTAAGGAGTTGTCCATAGACTCTATTAGGGAATTCTGAGTTAATATAGTGAGGCCACCTGTTCATAATCCTGTCGTGTCCTGCACTACACAGACCACACATTGATATAAATGGACACTGTGCAATGTTGAATTTACCCTGTAGTGGCGCTGCAGGGAAATTAAACACTAACTGCAGGTTTTTTTTTATAGATTACAGCTGATCGCTGGGGTCTCAGCAGGGGGACACTTTGTGTTCTGTTTATTGTAAAGGGATCTTTCTAACAAGTAGGGATTGTTCAAAGAAGAGAACCCCTTTAGTATATACAGCCTGCACATAAACATAATTTAAATAGAATAATATTTTACTATGAATTTCTTGTAAAGAAATTGGATAATTTGTTGTTATAGCCACATTTGGCACCTTTGCGTGTACTGATAATAGTGCCGGGAACTAGTGTAATCATCCGGTACATCATGGGGTGTTACGAGGCTTCTGGATATTTTCATTATATTAACATGGTGAAAAAGTTAAACATATAACATATAACTGTGGCTTTCCTTGAGGAGATCATTATTACTTGCCTGCTTATTAGCATAGATATTAAGAATCTTCATTTATGAACCTCAGATTCCTCTCGTGTCTAAGAAACAGAAAGTTGCAATTCGCACAATGTGGTGTATGCAATTGTATCCACGAAGTGCAATCTTCCTTAAATTTGTTGTACTATTAGAAAAACTCTAAACTCGTGTAGCAGAACACTTAGCAGATATAAACAAAAATGAGAAAGAAAAAAGTGTGAGTAACATTATAGGTGCTAGAAAAAACACTTTATAGAGAAACATGATAATTCTCTGGAATTTTTCAGTTTCTATGGAATAGAACAGGTTAAAAAGAAAAACAACTAGAGGAGGGGACACCTGCTCAATGGGGAAGATTCTGGATCTTACAATTAGAAGCCAGATTTCCCTAAGGTTTGAATTGGAGGGGAGATTTACTTTATCTTTACTAACTACATTTACGGTATCGCGAACTAACAACAATGTTTAACCCCTTAACGACCACCAATACGCCTTTTCACGGTGGCTGTTATGGGTTCTTATGCCAGAGCGCCACCTTTTGGCATAAGTCCGGCATGGGTGTCCTGTGCCAGCTAAGGCAGATGATGAGCTGTCTAAAAACAGCCGGACACCTGCATTAATGGGTGGGATCGATTTCAACATCGATCTCACCCATTTAACCACTTGGATGTGGCGCTCAATAGCGAGCGCCGCATCCAAGTAGTTTTGGAGGGAGGGTGCTCCCTCTCTCACCCCATCGGCACCCTGCGATTGCAATCGCAGGGGCCTAACAAAGGCCCCCAGGTCTGCCTGTAGTAAATGCCTGGTAAGCCATGAGGCATGACCTAGCAGGTGTCTGTCAGATTTACACTAATAATACACAGTAATACACTTAACACTAGTAATACACAGAAGTATTGCAGTGTATTATAAAAGCGATCAGAAGATCGCACAGTGAAGTCCCCTAGTGGGACTAAAAATAAAGTTATCAAAAAGTTTAATAAAGTTAATAATAAATAAATAAAAATCCCAAATTAAAAAAAAATGAAAAAACTACTTTTTCCCTTATAAAATAATTTAAAGTGCAAAAAAAAAAAATTTAAAACATTACACATATTTGGTATCGCTGCATCAGTAACAACCCCACCTATAAAGTGATTATGTTATTTAGCCCACACGGTGAACGCCGTAAAAAATAAAATAAAAAACATTTCCAGAATTGCTGTTTTCTGTTTATCCTGCCCTAAAAAAATTGGATAAAAAGTGATCAAAAAGTCACTTGTGCTCCAAAATGATATCAATAAAAACTAGAAGTCGTCCCGCAAAAAAAAAAAGCCCTCATACAGCTGCATTGGTATAACAGTAAAACAATTATGGCTCTTAAAACTTGGCAACATAAAAACAAATAATTTTGAAAAAAAAGTGTTTTTACTGTGTAAAAGTAGTAAAACATACAAAATCTATATAAATTTGGTATCACCACTATCGTAATGACCTAATGAATAAAGTTATTATGTTATTTATACCACACAGTAAACGGCATAAATCTAAGACGCAAAAAACTGTGGCAAAATGTATGTGATTTTTTTCCATTAGCCCCCAAAAATGTTAATAAAAGTTAATCAATAAATTGCATGTACCCCAAAATAGTGCCATTAAAAAAATAATTGTCCGGCAGAAAAAAAGACCTTATACAGCTATGTCGATGCAAAAATAAAAAAAAGTTATAGCTTGTGGAATGCGATGATGGGAAAACGCAAAAAATAGTTTGGTCATTAAGGTTTAAAATAGGCTGGTCATTAAGGGGTTAATTACTTTGCTGTGTATGTAAAAATGTTTGTACAAAAGTGGTTAATCGCAGGATATTATATATATTCTTTTGGTATGTAATGAGATGTTATAGTATAACTTAAATATGGTCACACTGCGAGGTATGAATGAAGCAAATAAGAAATGCTTGCATTACTACATCCTGTGGGAGGTTTGTTATGAGATTTAGCCAGGATTTTTCAACTATGCTTTTAAATCACATGCAATGATTTAGTGACGTGTCCTATGACTAAGAACCTTCTTGTTCAAAACGCGTAAGCGTCCACACGCCAAACCTGTGCTCTGGTCTATTCTTTAAAGATATTTGCCGAATAATTTTATACATTTTTAAGGATGTACTGGAAGATATTACTTTCTTTACAGTATCCCGAGTAGGTTGTCTAGTCAAAAGCAGGAGAAAGCCACTGGAATACACGGGAGTACGATCACTAAAAAACGGGAAGTCTGAGTATGAGAGCTGGTGAAGCAGTCCAATAGGAAACCCAGAGAATTTTCTATTCAGGATGAACATCCTGTTTTTTATATTGTTATAGTGAACATTACTGATAGACTAGAAGGAGCACCAAACCTCCAAGGTTCTAATAAGACCGCACAGAGTACCCGGCCATACTGCCCATAACCCATTACCAGACTGCACTCATAAAGAATTGTGAGTATAGCACTACTATGCAGTAGCATGGCAGTATAGATAAGGAGACTCCATCCTCTCAGCTTGTTAGGAGACGGACAAAGAGACCATTTTATATTTTGCTTACTATTTTTCTCATTGCTCCTTTAACAATAAAATAGATTTGTTTATTTAAAGATCATTATTTCTCTATGTGAATTTATTATAACACAAGTTCCCATGACCGGCTCATGAAGATAATAAGTCATCATGTGATAAGTTATTCTTAGTAACACACTTTATACATTGAATCCTGGTTATTATATAAAGACCTTGTGCCCCGGTCTAGAGGTAGTCACCCCGTCTGTGATACAGGAGTAGATGATGGATTCCAGTCCCCATAAGGTCTATCATGTACATGGCTTTGATTCCAGACAATATTTGGAGCATTACTTTTCAGATAAACCTGACATGGCCTTTGGTGATGACGTTTTGAAATTTCCCATTGACAATCTCCGACATGTTTTCGCAGTGGGTATGTATCCTGATTTTATTGCTTCTAAGATACATTGACCTGTATATTATTTTATGTTTAACTGGTTTTAAACAATTGTAAACAACTGGTTACAAATTGAACAAACTGTTTTTTTGGGCTGTGTGGGATCAGAGGAGGCAAAAATACTGCCCCAGTCTTAGCATCTGGAAAATCACAGGTAGCCGAGTGAAGTCCTGGATATTGTATATGTTGAAGAATATCGGGTGTCAGGGTTTAGTAGAGTCTTTGTTTTTTCTTCTCTAACTTCGAGAACCCTGGAAAACATTTTGGCGGATTATGAAGGGCAGCTCAAAAATTCCTATTGTGGGTGCAATTACCTAAATCTGCTGTTATTTGACAATTTGTGGTTTATCAGTTTGTGCTGCAATTATTTTCTGATTTCTTCTGATTTGTTCCAACTATTATTTTTTATAAACTCAAACCCGTTCTCTAGAGTCTACAGTTCTATGTTCAATGACAGATATCCATACTTAAAAAGAAACCTCATGCACCAACAATCATTTTCTGCTCAGTTTATAACGAATAGCAGAAATAATAATATTTTGTCATCATTCTCATATCTAGAGGATTTGTTATATTGGGATGGAGATGTCACTTTCTTTGTCACAGTAGACTGCACATGAATGACAGCTCGGCAGACTTGTTGATTGGGAGATTCTACACAGGGTCAGGTCCAGTCATGTCACAGGAACTCAAATACTAAAAGGGTAAAAAAGTCATCATAGGGTAGATCAAGAAAACAATATGGAAAAGTGCTAACAGAGGGCACAGCTATGTACTATAGTAAGTGAAGGGTCTGGAAATCAGATACCTTAGGTGTCATAAGTGAAGCTGTAGATATGTTGATCTTTAATGAAACTGAAAGAACCAAAATAAAGCTCATAAATCCTTAAAAAGTTGATTTAATTTTCTCTGAAATGTTTTCAAGACACTAATGACTACTTCTAGGACTTTTGAGCCTTAATATATGGTTTTGTTGAATACCCGAACCTATAGCTTCTTTTAGGACACATTATATGGTCTCTGTGTGTCCAGTGTGGTGCTTTAGAATATGCAAACCAGCATACATGGATACATGAGTTGCAGCCACAATATGTAAGCAGCTGCACCCTGGTTATTGAGGACATATAGAGTGACCTATATACCACCCCATCAGGTGAGCATCTGTTCTTTAAAACTATTTCACCCTTCACCTTCTAAAAAAACATTGGTGTAGTTCACATACTGAATTATAACTTTATAACCGCTCGTCATGTTCTTATGAGAAGTATTAGATTAATAATACCAAATCTAGCCTAATACAACATTTGAGAACAATAATTTGTTTTTGTTTTTTTTTTAGATTTTGGGGTATTGGAAGCACAATGTACATAAACATATAACTATTTACATAGTTTGCTAGAAATAATATAGACATATGTAATTGTTTATCCACACAATTTATGAAGATTTAACATATCAGAAGTTTCAGTAGTCACATTTTTTCTGCAGGTCATATTAATGGAGACATCTTGATTGACCTCAGTGTTGGTTCCTTTATTCATCATCTATATTCAGCCTGTGAGTTTTTTAAAAACATCATCGTGCTGAAGGCCAATAACAGATGCATTATGGAGCTGAAGAGATGGGTGGACGACCGTACAGGAGCATTTTATTGGGGTCATACATCATCACTCCTCCAAGAGAAAGAAGAAAACAGGTGACGTATTTGTCCAAATACCAAGAGAAAAACCACTGTCATTGTGATTATTGCTCCTTATACAACAAATATAAGGGGAGATAGGGCAAAGATCCAGGAAAATGTTTACTCTGTTAATACTTGTCAGATGTAAAAATTTTATTACCCACTCAGTTCAATATTCTTATCCGTAAGGGGCGATCTTATACAAGTTAATGTTGGATAGGCACAGTATAAGTCTGACACTTGGTCAGTCTTGGACGACAGTCTTGGATTATTCTAAGCTGTTTCTCTAATATTGCAAGTCAATAGTCCAGTGCTAAGTCCTGAGCCACCATTTTGGTGTTGACTGTGGGACAATCACTTTTCTTGTCTTTTTTATTTTACAGTGACCAGTTTCAGGTTCAGGAAGCAAAAGTGAGATCAGCCATTCAACATGTTGTGAAATACGACCTGGAGAAAGAGAATATGACAGACCCGCTGGTCTTACCACCAGCCGATTGTGTCATCATTACTGGTCTACTGGATTATATTAGCAAAGATCAAGATGATTACATCAGACATCTGAGGAAGTTCTCTAGGTTGCTAAAACCTGGAGGACACCTCATATTAATGGGAGGTTTAGATAAAACATATTTTACAGTTGGGAAAGACAAGTTCCATTCTTTCACATATAATGAGGATTTTGTCAGGAAAGCTCTAGTTGGAGAAGGCTTTATCATTGATTACTGTAAGGTCAAGGAGAGAACGGCTGTCAGTGACCTTATTGACTATAAGGCCGTCATATTCATTGCAGCTCACAAGGAGAAGTAGGTTGAATATTACAAAGTCTACATGTCATTACTTCATATGTTAAGCATAAAAAAATATATGTATAATAACAAAAATAATCTGCCTTAGTGCAGTATAGAATAGCATAAAAATAATTGTTCGGTTCTTCTTGGCACCTTGTCTTGGAATGGTCTTAGATAATATTGCCGAGACCGAGTCTGATCATCTGGGACATCATGGGAGTCTGAAGTCTTGGTATCGGTTGTTTTCTCATTGTTGTTCTGTTTCGTATCTGCTTTATATAAATAGTGTAATAAAGTGAAGCATAAAGCATTTAACTGTTTGTGTCCTTGACTTGGGGTGTGTGGGGAGGTTTCTACTCTATATATTGTACAGACCTTGATTCACGAGTAGAAACTTACAAGCTTTAAAGCAAAACAATATAGTTATCCACAAGGGTTTTGCGTTATGATTTAATTTACTTAGAGATGTTTTAGAGAATCCTGTTAATTTGCCTATTTAGAGTCTAGTACACAATATAATTGTCCAAAAATATATATTTTTTTAAATATCACCTATCCTGTAAATAGGTGATAATTTATGATTCTGGAAAAACCACTTTAAGGTGATTTGTAGCTCTGAAACAGGAAAACATATCTCCGAATTCTATAAAGATATAATATCAAATGATTTAGCACAGAACTTTGGGCCGATTTAAATTAAAGAAAACAAAATGGTTCAAGAGTGGACATTTTCTTTAAAGATATTGGGGGGAATTTAATAAATACAATATGTCATTTGTCTAGTGTAAAAAAAGTTGAAATTTGCATTAAAAACTAAATTTTCAGCAAAAAATGTGCGTATTGTATTTTTACGCCACCTTTGACATTTTTTTAATTAAAAAAATAGGCAGAGTTTTGTGGAAAGGGGTGGAGCCACCACCAACACATTTACTATAATTTACGCCAGAAACTAGCCTGAATTATAGCGCAAATCTTCTCCGAGTGTCTGTGTCTCCGTTGGCAGCCGGGGGCCTAATAAAGGCCTCCAGGTCTGCCTGTAGTGAATGCCTGCTAGGCTATGCCAGAGGCATGTGCTAGCAGATGCCTGTCCGTTTTAAACGGACAGGCAGTAAGTAATACACTGCAATACAAAAATTTGCTGTTTTCTGTTAATCCTGACTTTAAAAAAATGTGATAAAAAGTGATCAAAAAATCTACTCTCAAATGGTACCAATGAAAACTACAAGTCGCCCCGCAAAAAATAAGTGGTGAAATTTCAGGTTTTCTTCTATCCCCCCCAAAAAATTTTTATAAAAAGTTAATGAATAAATTATATGTACCCTAAAATGGTGCTATTAAAACGTACAACTTGTCCCACAAAAAAACGAGACCTTATACAGCTATGTTGACGCAAAAATAAAAAAGTTATAGCTCTTCAAATATGACGATGGAAGAACGTAAAAAATGGCTTGGTCATTAGGGCCCAGAATACGAGCAGGGGGAAGGGGTTAAAAGGAATAAAAAAAATATTAGTAACACTCCTCATCCTTAAGCTGGCCATGCACTTGAGATAATTTTCGTCCGACAGCTTTTCCTCCCGACTCCCCTATACACGCGCATGTACATTTAACAGACAGAAGTGAGAAAGTCGCAGCCACATTCCTCTGATAGCGGTTTATCTATTTGCAAATGAAAGGTTCAGATATGTTGAAATTCATCATGCCCAACCCTTCTGTCCACCGACATCTGCCACGGGGGGGATGCCATCATACACATAAGATAGTCGACATTTTTTTGTAGTAATTCACGCCCATTTACAGGTCTGGCCCACTTTACAAGGCTTTCCTTACCCGTTCAGTGCTCAATATCTGCCTTGTATCCTTTTATTTATAAAATCTAGTGCAAAGAAAATATGAATCAGTTGACCATAGCAACTAACCGGGTCACAGCTGTACTTTTCCAGGGCAGTGATAGGTAAAATCTAAATGTTGCTATGGGCAACTGCTGCACCAGAACCAAGGTTAGTACATATATACAGCACCAGAACAGAGCTCAATACATATAAAGAGCACCAAAACCAAGCTCAGTACATATATATATGTATTACGCAGCCAGCACAGGTTAAGTGAAGCAGGCCCAATATGGCGGCTGGAGATATTTCTTAACAGGGCTTTAGTCCTGGTTAAAGGCCCTACTGTAACTTTCCCACTTTTCCTTGGGCTCCATCCATTCTTTGTCAAATGCCTACAACTTCTCCTCAGAAAGCTCTGCCCTCCTTCCAGAACAATCTCTAGGTCATACTACTTACGAATTGGGAGGAACCCTTCACTCCTGCTCCAACCTCAGATGGTAAGACCCAGGTATTCAAAGATACAATTAAATTTACATTTAAAGTGACGGTATGCAAAAAGTACAAGTTCATTATGAAAACCATAAAACGTTGTAAAACACATTATACTTGCAATGAATACTTAGTAGTGTTTTGTGGGACTCTTCATATACAGTGCTAGAACAAAGCTCAGTACATATATACAGCACCAGAAGCAAGTTCAGTACATATATAAAGCACCAGAACAAATCTCAGTATATAAATAGGGCATCATAACAGAGCTCCGTACATATAAAAGTGAAGTGCCACACACTGTGAACAATGAAGATAAAGCACCATACACACAGTGCCCCCTGAAGATAGTACCACACACTGTGTCCCCTGCAAATTGTGCCACTCAATTAGTACTCCCTGAAAATACAGCACCACATACACAGTGCCCCCGAAAGATAAAGCCTGACTGTGGCCCCTAAAAATGAAGTGCAACATGCTGTGCCCCTGAAACTAAAGCACCACACAATGCCACCTAAAGATGAAGTGCCACAGAAACAGTGCCCTTAAAACAAGTAAAACAAACGTATCTGTCTCTGCTTCCTTACTGTCGTACAGCGATGCAGACCTGGCCTCTTCTAGGAAAATAAAACGATGCAGAAACGGCGTCAGCGGCACAAATAATTTATCACGGCATCTGTATTACAAACAAAGCAGGGATCTGCTCCTGAGATTCTGCAAACCAGCTGTCATTTTAAAAAACGGTTAGGGAGAACCGGGACAAACCTAAACCTGTAAGTAAGGCTTTGGATTTTGTTTGTCTAGATTTTTCTAAAGCATTTGATGCAGCTCTATCTAAATGGGTAGAAAGATACATAAAAATAAGAATGCTGGGACAGATGGTAAATATGTGTATTTAGGTTAACCCCTTCCCGCTTTTGGGTGTGACTGTACGTCCAAATTCAAACTGCTTTCCCGCACACAAGCGTACAGTCACGCCCTGTAGATGAAGCCGGCACAGGATCTGTGCGCGCTTCATCTTCAGCGGCTGTCAGCGGTCATACACAGCTGACATCCCACTGCAATGGCTGCGATGGCAGTTACCGCCGATCGCAGCCATTTAACCCCTTCAATGCGGCTGTCAATGGCGTCCCACACATTGAAGTGTTTGACAGAGGGAGGGAGCATCCTCTGTACCCCCCGGGCCCCCCCCCGCGATGGATCGCGGATGACGATGGTTGCTATGGCAACCAGGAAGCCTTTGCTAGGCTTCCTGGTTGCCCAGGTACGGTAGCCTATTAGATCCTGCCCAAGGCATGATGTAATAGGCTAATTGTCAAATGAAAAATGACAGTTACAATATACTGCACTACATAAGTACATACAGAAGTAGTGCAGTGTATAGTACCGAGGATCAGGAGACCAGATCTTCAAGTCCCCAGGTCAGTGTACTAAAAAAAGTGAAAAAAAGTAAAAAAAATGTGAAAGAAAAATAACAATAAACTAATAAAAACAATAATTGCCCTGTTTCCCTGATCAACTCCTTTATTATTAGAAGAAAAATGAAAACATGAAAAAAAAACTATACATAAAAGGTATCGCCGCGTTCGGAATGGCCTGATCTATAAAAATATCACATAATTTTTACCGCATGGTGAACACCGTAAAAAAATTAATAAAAAACTATGACAGCATTTTATTTTTTGATCATCTTGCCTCTAAAAAAAATGTAATAAAAAGTGATAAAAAAGTTGCAAGTAACGCAAAATGGTACCAATGGAATCTACAGTTCATCACGCATAAAACAAGCCCAACCGTAGTGATATCAAATAAAAAAGTTATGGCTGTTAGAAAATGTTTTTTTTTAGAATAGAGTCTTTTTATTGTGAGAACGTAGTGAAACGTAAAAAAACTATATAAATTTGGTGTCGCTGTAATCGTATCAACCCGCAGAATGAAGTTAACATGTTGTTTATACTGCACGGTGAACATTGTAAAAAAAAAAAAAAAAAACGTGCTACAATTGCTGTTTTTGGGTTTCCTCATCTCCCAAAAAATGGAATAAATAGTGATAAAAAAATTGCATGTACCCCAAACAGGAAATCAATAAAAATTACAGGTCGTTCCACAAAAAACGCGCCCTCACACAGCTCCGTGACCAGAAAAATAACACGTTATAACTCTCAGAACGCAATGATGCAAAATGATGCTAAATGACGACCTAGACTAATTTTTTAGGTCCAGTAGAATTTCACTAAATACCCCACATCAATGCAAATAAATATATATAATTTTGACAATGTGATTTTCTGTTTTTTTTTAAATATAATCTATCTCTCACTGGTAAAATCAACCTAGCCTAAAAATTCTAGACTGTGCATGTCTTTGACAGTGGGCAAACTTACAAAATCAGCAAGTAAGCATTTGGTTAGTTTGTTGTTATAGCCGCTTTGTTTTTGCAACCTTTCCTTGTACTGATAATAGTGCTGGGGACTATTGTGATCATCTGGGACATCATGGGGTATTATGTGGCTTCTGGATATTTGCATTATATTCACATTGTGATAAAGATAAACATATAACATATAACTGTGGCTTTCCTTTAGGAGATTGTGTTACTTGTCTGCTAGTTATCATAGATATTAAGAATCTTAATTCATGATTCTTTAGAAGGAATAGACAAAAAAATATTAGTATCACTTACTATGATGTGTCCTCATCCTTAAGCTGGCCATACAATTGAGGTAGTTTTCGGCCAACAGCTTTTCATCCCGACTCCCCTATACACGTGCAAGTGTTTTTAAAAGATAGAAGTTGGAAAGTCACAGCCTCTTTCCTCTGGTAGCGGTTTATCTATTTGCAAATTAAAGTATCAGATATGTTGAAATTCATCATGCCTAACTCTTCTCTCCACCGACATTTGCCATCGGGAGATGCCACCATACACATAAGATAGTCGACATACATCTAATGTGTATGGCCGACCTTAGGGCTCATACGCAACGGCATTTTATGTTTTGTACAGGGCAGTAATAAACCTTATATAGAGCTGCATGGGGCCTCTACTGTACCTCTGTTTCATCTAATGGAATTTGGAGGTTCTATGGAGATATAAGCAAAACATTTTTTGAAGTAATTCATGTCCATTTACAGGTCTGGCCCACTTTACAAGGCTTTCCTCCCCCGTTCAGTTCTAAATATATGCCTTGTATCCTTTTATTTATCAAATCTGGTGCAGAGAAAATATGAATCGGTTGACCATAGCAACCAACCGGGTCACAGCTGTACTAATCCAGGGCAGTGATAGGTAAAATCTAAATGTTGCAATGTGCAACTGCTGCACCAGAACCAAGGTTAGTACATATATACAGCACCAGAACAAAGCTCAGTACATATATACAGGACAAGAACAAAGCTCAGTACATATATTCAGCACCAGAACAAAGCTCAGAACATATATACAGCACCAGAACCAAGCTCAGTACATATATACAGGACAAGAACCAGGCTCCGTACATATATACAGCACCATAACCAAGCTCAGTAAATATATACAGCACCAGATCAAAGCTTAGTACATATATCCACGACCAGAACAAAGTTTAGTTGGTGAGTGAGGTCTCCTTGATGTTTAAGTGCAAATTAAAGACAGGAGGCTGTAATACAGGAGAACAATTAATTCACAGTTTCTTTACTTTCTGTAACTTGTAAAACTCTTCCAATTTGAAGGCACTTAGTTCTTATAATAAACAGTTCTTCATCAATGGGCTTGTAATTCTGGAACTGAAGTTGGGTTCAACCAAGTGTCAAATAGTCTACACAAAAAGCAATGTGAAAGTTGTTAAAAATAAAACCCTGATAAGCCAGGCCGTAAAACTAAGGTCTAATTATACCGAAAAGTGACCTGGTAGTTGTCAAAAAGTAAGGCCCTAAGCTTCTGAATTAGACTTGACTGTTAGGCCCAAATGTTTCCTCACAGACTGCTATTCTGTTCTCCTCAGAAAACAACACATATTGTGCTACATCCATTTTCTGTCCAATGCCTATAACTTCTCAGAAAGGGGGCAAACCTTTTTTAAGTTTAGCTCCGCCTTCATCCCAGAACAATCTACAGGTCATACTACCTAAGTATTGGGGGGAGCCCTTCACTCCTTCTCCAGCCTCAGATAGTAAGGCCCAGATATTCAAAGATACAATTAAATTTACATTTAAAGTGACAGTACACAAAAGTACAAGTTCATTATAAAACACCCTATAACATTGTAAAACACATTGTACTCATAATGAATACTTAGTAGTGTTTTGTAGGACACTACATATACAGCACTAGAACCTAGCTCAGTACATATATATAGCACCAGAACAAAGTTCAGTACATAAATACGGCACCAGAACAAAGCTCACTACATATATATAGCACCAGCACTGATACAGCTCAGTAGAGAGATTATTTGTAAGGTTTACCTTCACCATAATTTGTCCAAAATGAAACTACAGCTTCCAGCATGGGCTGAACAATGGTAAGTATTTTCTGTGCCCCCTGAAGGTAGTGCCACACTTTGTGCCCCCTGAAAAAGCAGCACCATACACACAGTACTCCCTGAAGATAGAGCCTGACTCTGTGCCCCCTAAAACTGAAGTGCCACACACTGTGTTACCTAAAGATAAAGCACCATACACACAGTGCCCCCTGTATATAGTGCCACACACTGTGCCCCCTGCAAATAGTGTTACACATGTAGTGCCCCCCTGAAGATATAGACTGACTGTGGCCCTTAAAAATGAAGTACAACATCCTGTGCCCCTGAAAGTAAAGCACCACACAGTGCCACCTAAAGATGAAGTGAACACAAACAGTGCACTTAAAACAAGTAAAACAAACTTATCTGTCCCTGTTCCCCTACTGTCATACAGCGATGCAGGCCAGGCATCTTCTAGTCAAGTGAAACGCTGCGGAAATTGTGTCAGCGGCGTCTGTATAACAGACTAAGCAGGGATGTGCTCCTGAGAAAGCCGGCCAGGGCTATTTAAACCATTAACGCATTATCACGTACATGTACGTGATAAGCATTATAGGGAAGTAAGGAGCGCGCTCACGAGCTGAGCGTGCTCTATACTCTGCGGGTGTCAGCTGGGACTAACAGGTGACACCTGGGACTAACGGCCGTGAACAGCGATCGTGCTTTTCCTTGCCGTTTAACCCATCAAATCCTACGGTGAATCGCAATCGCAGCATCTGAAAAGTTCAAACAGCTCTTCGGCGCCCCCACAACGCAATCGGGGGGCAGTGTTTGTAATGGCAGCCCAACGGCCTAATGAAGGCACCCAGATCTGCATTTTGTCTGCCTTTGTTAAGCTGTGTCTCTGGCACAGCTTAACAGAAGCCTGTGAAAATGACAATACAATGACATAGTATTGCAGTATGGGTCTAACGATCGCTGGTTCAAGTCCAATACGTGGACTAATGTAATGTGTCAAAAAAAGTTTAATAAAGTTATTAGTAGTGAAAAAAATATATTAAATGTTCAAAAAAACACCTTTTCCTATAAAGTAACGTAAAAATAAATAACCAAATTGGTATCGCTGCGTCCGTAAAAGACTGAACTATTACAATATATCATTATTTAACTCGCAGGGTGAATGCCGTAAAATATTGTAACTGCCAAAATCGCTGATTCTTGGTCACCCCAGCTCTCAAAGAAAATCTAATAAAAAAAGATCAAAAAGTTGTATCTACCAAAAAATTATACCAATAAAATGTGCAGCTCATCCCACAAAAAAATAAGCCCTCACACCTCTCAATCCACGGAAAAATAAAAACACTTATGGCTCTCAGAATGTGGTGAAACAAAACAATTTTTTTTTAACAAAAAGTTTTTGTTTTTTTCATTTGGTACCACTGTAATCGTATTGAGCTGCAGAATAAAGTTAAGTTGTTGTTACCACAAGTTAAAGCCATAAAAATTACTGTAGGAATCACAGTTTTTTACAATTTCAGCCCGCAAATAATTTTTTTGCAATCTCCCAGTACATAATATGGTACTTTAAAAGGTGAAATTACAAACTACAACTACTCCCGCAAACAATAAGCCCCTACACCATTCTATTGATGGAAAAATAAAAAAGTCATGGTTCTTGGAACGTGGGAGTTAAACAACAAAAAAAATGGCTCGGTCCTTAACCCCTTGCAGCCTAATCACGTACGGTTACATTCAGGGGCGTAACTAGGAAAGACTGGGCCCCATAGCAAACTTTTGACAGGGGCCCCCCCTCCCCTAGGAGTCACACAACCCCCCCTTGTAGATAGTGCCTTTTTTACAGCCCCCCTTGTAGATAACGCCATACAGCCCCCCTGTAGATAACGCCATAAAGCCCCCCCTGTAGATAACGCCATACAGCCCCCTTTGTAGATATCTACAGAGGGGGACTGTATGGCGTTATCTACAGGGGGGACTGTATGGCGTTATCTACAGGGGGGACTGTATGGTGTTATCTACAGGGGGGACTGTGTGGCGTTATCTACAGGGGGGACTGTGTGGCGTTCTCTACAGAGGAGGCTGTATGGCGCTAACACCATACAGCCCCCACTGCAGAGAACGCTATACAGCCCCCACTGTAGAGAACGCCACACAGCCCCCCCTGCAGGGAACGCCATAGAGCACCCCCCCTGCAGGGAATGCCATACAGCGCCCCCCCCCCACAGGGAACACCATACAGCGCCCCCCCTGCAGGGAACGCCATACAGCGCCCCCCTGCAGGGAACGCCATACAGCGCCCCCCCTGCAGAGAACACCATACAGCCCCCGCTGCAGGGAACGCCATACAGCGTCCCCAACCCCCCAAAAAAATGCGACCTACAGTGTTGTTGTGTCCTACAAATAACATGCATCCCATATCTACAGGATAGGGGATACATGTGCGATCGCTGGCATTGATAGGGAGAACCAGGGACTGAAAGTCCCCCCAAGTTCTCCATGACTAACCTCTGACTTCCGGCGTCTGTGTCGGCAGCTCAATAAAAATGAAAGGGGCGCTGGTCACGCATGCGCACAAGCGCGACCGGCGCTCCATTCACTTCTACTGAGCTGCCGACACAGAACCCGGAAGTCCGAGGTTTGTGATGGAGAACTTCAGGGCACTTTCAGTCCCCCGTTCTCCCTATCGCTGCCAGCGATCACACATGTATCCCCTATCCTGTGTATAGGGGATACATGTCTTTTGTTTAATGGCAGAGCGGGGAGATACCTCCCTGCTCTGCCGTAGTGATCAGTGGCGTCCCGCTGTAGTAGCCATAGCGGCAGCTGGCGGAGCCTTCGGCCATGGTGGGGGCCCGTGCCGGCGGGTGACACGGGCCCCCTATGCCACGGTAGTTACACCACTGGTTACATTGTAAGCGATAGAGTATTAGCGCCTTCTCACATAACTATACGTGATGGTGATGGAGCAGGCTCAGAAGCTGAGACAGCATCATCACCAGCGGATGACAGCTGTATATTACAGCTGACACGCCGCTAAAACGGCCAGGACCGGAGCTTGCCTCCGATCTGGCCAGCTTGCCTCCGATCTGGCCGATTAACCCCTCAGATGCAGCTGCATCTAGGTAGTTTCTATCATGTCGGCCCTCCTGTGACA
This sequence comes from Rhinoderma darwinii, assembly GCF_050947455.1. NCBI lineage: Eukaryota > Metazoa > Chordata > Amphibia > Anura > Rhinodermatidae > Rhinoderma > Rhinoderma darwinii. Next base: position 14,290,360 of record NC_134696.1, on the reverse strand, counting down.
CTGTCGCGGGGATGCTGATAGTTGCCATGGCAACCGGAGGCCCAACAATGGCCTCCTGGTCTGCCAAGTACAGAAGCCTTTTAGACCCCGCACTTTAGAATAACAAACAGGGCTTCATGCCTTCAAGTCCCCTAGTGGAACAAAAAAAAAAAAGTTAATAAAAGTGTTGTAAAAAGTGAAAAAAAAAATAATTATGTTAAAAAAAAACAATAAGTGCCTTTTTTTCTTCCCATAATAAGTCTTTTCTTATAGTAAAAAAATGGAAAACATTAAAAAATAATGCTGTTCTTTCATCACCAGCAAAATATAATAAAAAGTGATTAAACCTCAAAATTGTGCCAATAAAAGTTAGAGCCCATCCCACAAGAAACTAGCCCTCGCACAGCTTTTTTGTTAGAAAAATAAAAAAGTTATGACTCTCAGAATATGGCACCAAAAAATAAATAATTTTTAAAAAAGTGTTGGTTTTTTTTTGTGCAAACGCTGTAAAGTATAAAAAAAACTATATACATATGGTATCGCCATAATCATATCGACCCGCAGAATAAAGTAAATATGTTACTTATAGCCCATGGTGAATGCCTTAATAAAATAAAATAAAAAACATTGTCAGAATTGCTGGTTTTTAGCCAATTTCCTTGCCAAAAAATGTAATAAAAATTGATCGAAAAATCACACATACCCCAAAATGGTAACAATGAAAAAAATGAAAACATTTCTGACTCTCTGAATATACCGACACAAAAGGTGCAGAGCGTTCCAGAAAGGGGATAAGATTAGGCATCATTTATCAGTGTGACACTGGCCACATGTTTGCGGATTATAATTTATTTACCCCATTACTCTACCCTCTTATTATGCCCTGATGTACTCCGCACAGCTTACATATGCTCCCGCATTATAAACTGACATATCAGTAATACTCCAAACAGAACTACTACGAAGCAAAATCTGCGCTCCAAAAACCAAATGGGGCATCATCCCTTTTAAACCCTACAGCGTGTTCAAACAGCAGTTTACGTCCACATATATGCCATTGCCATACCCAATAGAACCCGCTTACCAGTTTATGAGGAATTTGTCTGCAGTGGCACAAACTGGGCCCCACATATTGGGCACTAAAATGGCATAACAGTGGTAAATTGCTATTGCGTTCTAAAAGCCAAATAGTGCTCCTTCTATTTTGAACTCTGCCATGTGCCCAAACAGCAGTTTAAGGCCACACATGGGGTATTGCCAACCTTGGGAGAAATTGAACAACACATTTTGTGGTGTTTTTTCTTCTATTACCCCTCGTGAAAATAAAAAATTGAGAGCTAAAACAACATATTTTTGGAAAAAATTTAATGTTTCACTTTCACTGCCTAATTCTAATAAAATCTATGAAACATCTGTGTGGTCAAAATGCTCACTTTACCCATAGATGAATGCCCTGAGAAGTATAGTTTCCAAACTGGAGTCACTTCTCAGAGGTTTCTACTGTACTGGTACCTCAGGGGCTCTGCAAATGCGACATGGCGCCAAAAAAACAATCAAGCAAAATCTGCATGCCAAGTAGCGCTTCTGCCATTCTAAGCCCTGCCTTGTGACCAAACAGCAGTGTATGACCACATATGGGGTATTTCCGTACTTGGGAGAATTGCTTTACAAATGTTGTTGTGCTTTTTCTCCTTTATTTCTTGTGAAAATGAAAAAATTCAACATATTAGTGGAAGAAATATAGATTTTCATTTTCACTGCCTTATTCCAATAAATTCTGCTAAAAAAACAGTAAGGTTTAAATGCTCACTATACCCCTAGATAAATTCCTTTTGGGTGTAGTTTCCTAAATGGGGTCACTTTTGGGGCTTTTCACTGTTTTGGTCCCTCAGGGGCTTTGCAAATGCAGCATGGCACCCGAAAACCATTCCGAAAACGTAAGCTCCAAAAGTCAAATGGCGCTCCTTCCTTTCTAAGCCTTGCCATGTGTCTAAACAGCAGTTTATTGCCACATATGGGGTATTGCCGTGCTCAGAAGAGTTTGCTTTACAAATGTTGGGGTGATTTTTATCCTTTTTTCTATTGTGAAAATGAAAAAATCTGAGCTAAAACTAAATTTTATTAGAAAACAATTTGATTTTCAATTTCACGGCCTAATTCCAATAAGTTCTGTAAAGAAACAGTAGGGTAAAAATGCTCAATATACCCCTAAATTCCTTGAGGGGTGTAGTTCCCCAAATGGGGTCACTTTTTTTTTTTTTTTTTCAATGTTTTAGTTCCTCAGGGGCTTTGCAAATGCGACATTGCACTCAAAAAACATTCCAGCAAAACTTGAGCTCCAAATGTCAAATATCGTTCCTTCCGTTCTAAGCCCTGCCGTGTGTACAAACAGCAGTTTATTACCACATATGGGGTACTGCCCTCCTCAGAAGAATTTGCTCTACAACTGTTGGAGTGCTTTTTCTCCTTAATATATTGTGAAAATGAAAAATTCTCTGCTGAGCCTAATTCCAATAAATTCTGTAAAAAACATGTAGTGTCAAAACGCTCAATATAACCCTTGATAAATTCCTTGAGTGGTGTACTTTCCAAAATAAGGTCACTTTTGGAGGGTTTCCACTGTTTTGGTCCCTCAGTGGCTTTGCAAATGCGACATGACCCCCAAAAAACAATCCAGCAAAACTTGGACTCCAAAAGCCAAATGGCGCTCCTTCCATTCTGAGCCCTGCCTTGCGTCCAAACAGCAGTTTATTACCAAATATGGGGTATTGCCAAAATTGGGAGAAATTGCTTTTCAAATATTGGTGTGCTTTTTCTCTTTTATTCCTTGGAAAAATTGAAAATTTCTACGTTTTATTGGAAAAAAATTTAGATTTTCATTTTCACAGTGTAATTCCACAAAATTCAGAAAAAAGCTGTGGGGTCAAAATGCCACTTATACACCTCGATAAATTCCTTGAGGGGTTTAGTTTGAAAAATGGTGTCATTTTGGGGGTGCTTCTAATGTTTTGGCACGGCAAGACCTCTTCAAACCTGAAATGTTTTCTAATAAAAAAGGAGGCCCCAAAATCTACTAGGTGCTGCTTTGCTTCTGAGGCCTTTATTTCAGCCCATTAACACACTAGGGCCACATGTGGAATATTTCTAAAAACTGAAGAATATGGGCAATAAATATTGAGTTGCGTTTCTCTGTTTAAACCTTCAGTGTTACAGAAAAAATTGATCAAAATGAAATTTTGACAAAAAAAAATAAATATTTTGTAAATTTCACCTGCACGTTGCTTTAATGTGAAACACCTAAAGGGTAAACAAACTTTCTATATGCTGTTTTGTCAAATACTTTGAGGGGTATAGTTTTTAAACTGGTGCAATTTATTGGGGGTTTCTAATATATAGGTTCCTCAAAACCACTTCAGATCTTAACTGGTCCTTAAAAAAATTGGTTTTGGAAATTTTCTTGAAAATGTGAGAAATTGCTGCTAAAGCCTTGTAGCGACCTAGAAAAATAAAAGGACTTTAAAATAACAATGCCAACATAAAGTAGACATATGGGAACTGCTAACTAGTAACTATTTTGTGTGGTATTACTACATGTCTTGCAAACAGATACATTTAAAATGTCGAAAAATGCAAATTGTTACAAATTTTCTCAGAATTTTGGTGTTTTTCACAAATAATCACTAAATGTATCAACAAAATTTTTCAACTAACATAAAGTACAATATGTCACGAGAAAACAGTCTCATAATCGCTTGGATACATAAAAGCATTCCAAAGTTATTACAGCATGAAGTGTCAGATTCGAGAAAATTGTCCTTATGGCCAAACCAGGCTCAGTCCTTAAGGGGTTAATTAGAATTATCTACTCCCCAGTTCTAAAAGCGAGCTGTCATTTTAATAAACGGTTACAGAGAACCAGGAAGAACACAACCCTGTAGGTAAGGCTTTGAAAGTTGTATATCTAGATTTTTCATTAGCATTTGACGCAGTTCTGCCTAAACAGTTGGTACATGAAATAAGAATGCTGGGACAGATGGAAAATGTGTGATCTGCTCCTGAGAAAGTCAGCCAGGGATGTTTAATTGGAATCGCTCTACTCCCTGGTTCTGCAAAGCAGCTGTCATTTTAAATACCGGTTAGGGAGAACCGGGAAGAACCTAACCCTGTATGTAAGGCTTGGGATGTTGCATATCTAGACTTTTCTAAAACATTTGATGCAGTTCTACCTAAATAGTTCCTACATATGGACAGTTGCTAGGACCGATGGAAAATATGGGTATTTAGGTTAATATATGGGAAGGTCAGGAACAAAAGGCGGTTATTTATAAACTATACTAAAATTGGGTTAAGATTACTAATGCATATCTATCAACCGTCCCGTTTTCCACTGGATTATCCCACGAAACAGAACTCAAAAGGAGAAGGGCTTATTCAAAGGAGTCAAAAATGGGCATTTCTGGAAGATTTTGTGGGCATTTCTGGGCAGATCAGGGGTGGAGCCTAAAATGTCCCGCATAAAGTATTTTAATTATTTGGAGGAATGTTATTGACGTTTTACAAGGGTCAGAAATGGGGACTATATTTTTTAGAATGTTTATAAGCCATCTTGTAGATAACATACAGACTAAAATGTCAATATTTGCAGATGATACTCACCCACGAAATTTCTAAAGAATTTAATTAATTTGCTTCAGTTGTGTCCAGTACCCTATGTATTTGTCCCTTAGCTGTATACTTCTGAACCGGAGTGCGCCAATATCTTGAGGAGACAGTCCAGTCAAAATCAGGAAAGAGACGGTGGAATACACAGGAGTACGATCACTAAAAATACAGGAATTCTGAGTATGAGAGCTGGTGAAGCGGTCCAATAGAAAACCCAGAGAACTTTCTATTCAGGATGAACATCCTGTTTTTTATACTATTGTAGTGGACGTTATTGATATAGATAATTTACTCACATTATATTATATGTTCAAGGTTGTAATTTATTTTTCATTGAATTTTTGTTTTTTAATTTATGTTTTTGTTTTTTGATTAATAGTTTTCATAGTCTTTCTTTGTTTCAGCGTTGATTTTTTACACTATAGAGGTTTATAAAAGTAGATTTGCTCAGTCTTCAGTATAAAGATGCATCAGTTATCCATGAAGGCGTATTTAATATAAATACTTTAAAGTATACAAAGAATTTTATGTTGATTGTTTGTTAGTTGTTATAAATATAATTTTTTTATAATTTAAAAATGCACCAAATTTATTAAGAGTTGTCCACAAATCACGTTACCTCCATATTCAAGCATCCAGCAGGAGGTCTGCAGATTTCACCCGTAGAAGACAATGCCCATTGGGGTATCTGGCGGTCAGCGATAGGTGTTAAGCCGCCCAGTCACACCAACTGCACAGAGACTACAAGGAGTGCCAAGCCACGAAGATTCTAATAAAACCACATAGAGTACCCAGCCATACTGCACATAACCCATTACCAGACTACACTCATAGAGAATTGTGAGTATAGCCCTACTATGCAGTAGCATGGCAGTATAGATAAGGATACTCCATCTTCTCAGACTGACAAAGAGACAATTTTATATTTTATGTTGTTTTTGTCTCATTGCTCCTTTAACAAAAAAATACATTTGTTTATTTAAAAATAATTATTTCTCTATGTGAATTTACTATAACACAAGTTCCCATGACCGGCTCATGAATATAATGTCATTATGTGATGAGTTATTCTTAGGAACACACTTTGTAGATTGAATTCTGGTAATTATATAAAGACCTTGTGCCCCGGTCTAGAGGTAGTCACCCCATCTGTGATACAAGAGTAGATGATGGATTCCAGTCCCCATAAGGTCTATCATGAACATGACTTTGATTCAAGACAATATCTGGAGCATTACTTTTCAGATAAATCTGACATGGCCTTTGGAGAAGACTCCTTGAATTTTGTCATTGAAAATTTTAGACAAGTTTTTGCAATGGGTATGTATCCTGATTTTATTACTCCTAGGATTCGTTGACGTGTATATTATTCTATTTTTAACTGGTTTTAAACAATTGTAAACAACTTATTACAAATGGCAGAAACTGTATTTTGGGGTGTGGGAAATCAGAGAGGGTGAAAATACTGCCCCAGTCTTAGCAACTGGAAAATCAGAGGGAGCAGAGCAAAGCCATAGTCATTGTATATGATGCAGAATATCGGGTGTCAGGGTTTATTAGAGTCATTGTTTTCCCTTCTCTAACTTCGAGAACCCCGAAATCTTTTTGGCAGATTATGAAGGGCATCTCAAAAATTCCAATTGTGGCTGCAATTCCCTAAATCCGCTTTTATCTGACAATTTGTGGTTTATCAGTTTAAGCTGCCAAACCTGTTCTCTAGAATCTATAGTTTTGTGTTTAATGATAGGTATCCATACTTAGTGACCAGCCTATTTTAATTGACCAAGCCATTTTTTAAGTTTTTTCATCATCTCATTCAAAGAGCTATAACTTTTTTATGTTGCATCGACATAACTGTATAAGGTCTTGTTTTTTGCGGGACAAGTTGTATTTTTTAATAGCACCATTTGGGGTACATATAATTTATTGATTAACTTTTATTAGCTTTTTTTGGGGGGGGGGGGATAGATAAAACACAGCAATTTTGCCCCTTTTTTTTTGTGTCCTCAATTTACGCCATTTACTGTGTAGTATAAATAACACAATACCTTTATTCAGTGGGTTGTTATGATTGCAACTATACCAAATTTATATTGTTTTCTTATGTTTTACTACTTTTACACAGTAAAAACTAATTTTTTTCAAAATTATTAGTTTTTGTATCCATAGTTGAAGAGTCAGAAATTTTTATTTTTCTGTCGATGCACCTGTTTGAGGGCTTTTTTTTTTGCAGAGTGGCTTGTAGTTTTTATTGGTACCATTTTGAAGTACATGCGACTTTTTGATAATTTTTTATCACATTTTTTTTAATGCAGCATGCACAGAAGACATCAATTCTTGCATCACCTCTCACTTTATCTTTTACAGCGTCCGCTAAGCAGGTTAAATAATGTAATAGCTTTATAGTTGGGGTTGTTACGTATGCGGCGATACCAAATATGTTTCATTGTTTTTGTTTTTTTTTTAAATCATAATGAAGCATTTTGCAAGTGGAAAAAGTGGGTTTTTCATTTTTTTTACTTTAGATTTTTATTTATTTATTATAAACTTTTATTACCATTTCTTAAACTTATTTATTAGTCCCTTTAGGGGACTTCACTATGCGATCACCTGATCGCTTTTATAATACACTACAATACTTCTGTATTGCGGTGTATTACTGCCTGTCCGTGTAAAACGGACAGGCATCAGCTAGGCCATGCCACTAACTAGAGGCAGACCTGGGGGCCTTTATTAGGCCCTCAGCTGCCATAGAACACACTGGCACCCTGCGATCGTATAGAAGGGTGCCGCTGGGGTGAGAGAGGGAGCCCCATCCCTCCAAAACCACTCAGATGTGGTACTCGCTTTTGAGCGCCACATCTGAGGGGTTAAACAAGCGGCATTGATACTGATATTGATCTCGCTGGTTCGAGCAGGTCTGCTCCCAGCCCTCAGCTACCTCCGATAGCTGAGAGAACGGAGATTTAACTGCTTCTTTCTTTGTTCACTTATTCCGATGCGGCGCCATAAAAAGGCTACTGAATCGGATTAAAGCCTGTTAGTGGCTGCCATAAAAACACTAATGGGCGGTCACTAATGGGTTGAAAAAAAGATGCATCAACAATAATTTTCTGAGCAGTTTATAACGAATAGCAGAAATTATATATATTTTTTCATCATCCTCATATTTGGAGGATGTTGTCATATTGGGATCGAGATATAACTTTCTTTGTCACATCAGATTCAACATGAATGACAGCTCGGCAGGCTTGTTCATTGGGAGATTCTACACATGGTCAGGTCCAGTCACGTAAAAAGAACTCAGATAGTAAATGGGAGAAAAAGTCAGTATGGTGTAGATCAAGAAAAAATTAAAAAAAAAATTCTAACAGAAGGCACATCCAGGGGCATAACGAGGAAAGCCTGGGTCTCATAGCAAACTTTTGACTGGGCCCCCTCTCCTGGGTGTCACATGCAGCCCCCTCATAGATAGTGCCCCTCTGTAGATTCTGCCATACAGCCCCCATGTCGATTTTTCCATACAGCCCCCCTGTAGATTCTGCCATACAGCACCCCCTGTAGATAGTGCTACACAGAACCCCTCTGTAGACTGTGCCGTACAGGCCACCCTGTAGACAGTGTTTCACCCCCCTTGTAGACAGTACCATACAGTCCCCTTGTAGATTGTGCCTCCACTTCCCCTCTATAGATAGTTCCATACAGCCCCCCTGTAGATAGTGCCATACAGCCACTGTGTAGATAGCACCATACAGCCCCTCTGTACATAGTGCCATAAAGCCCCCCTAAGGATTACGCCCCCACCTCCCCCTTGTAGATAGTGCCATACAAACCCCTGAAGATAGCACTAAACAGCCCCCTGTAGATTGTGCCATACAGCCCCTGTAAAACCAAATGTTTAAGTAGTTTGCTAGAAATGATATAGATATATGTCCTTGTTTATAAAGAAAATATATGAAGATTTAACGTATTAGATGTTTCAATAGTCAATACTTTTTCTGCAGGTCATATTAATGGAGACATCTTGATTGACCTCAGTATTAGTTCCTTTGTTCATCATCTATATTCAGCCAGTGAGTTTTTCGAAAACATCATAGTGCTGAAGGTCAATAATAGATGCATCATGGAGCTGAAAAGATGGGTGGACGACCGTACGGGAGCATTTTATTGGGGCCACACATCAGCACTTCATCAAGAGAAAGAAGAAAACAGGTGATGTATTTATGCAAATATAGGGGAAACCAACTGTCATTGTGATTGTTGTTTCTTATGCAACAAATATAATGGGCAGATGGGTCAGAGATCCAGGAAAAATGTTTACTCTGTTAAAATTCAAGTCAGATGTAAAAATTGTATCACTCAGCTCAATATTTTTATACATAGAGGGCGATCTTATACAAGTTAATGCAGGAATGGCACAGTATAAGTCTGACACTTGGTGCATTAGTCTTGGATGATTTCAAGCTTGACCTCTAGTATTGCAAGTCAATAGTCCAGTGCTAAGTCCTGAGCCACCATGTTGATGTTGACTGTGGGACAATCACTTTCCTTGTCTTCTTTATTTTCCAGTGATCAGTTTCAGGACCAGGAAGCAAAACTGAGATCAGCCATTCAACATGTTGTGAAATACGACCTGGAGAAAGAGAATATGACAGACCCGCTGGTCTTACCACCAGCCGATTGTGTCATCAGTGCGTTGCTCTTGGATGCTATCAGCAAAGATCAAGATGATTACATCAGATATCTGAGGAAGTTCTCTAGGTTGCTAAAACCTGGAGGACACATCATAATAATGGGAGGTTTAGGTACAACATATTTTACAGTCGGAAAAGACAAGTTCCATGCTCTCACATATAATGAGGATTTTATCAGGAAAGTTCTAGTTGGAGAAGGTTTAATCATTGATTACTGTAAGGTCAAGGAGAGAACGGCTGTCAGTGACATTGTTGACTTTAAGGCCGTCATATTTATTGCAGCTCACAAGGAGAAGTAGGTTGAATTTTAGAAAGTCTACATGTCATTACTTCATATGTTAAGCTAAAAAAAGATCCAACAATCAAAAAGTAGCTTCCTTAGTGCAGAATAGAATAGCATAAAAAAAATTGTTCGGTTCTTCTTGGGACTTTGCCTTGGACTGGTCCTAGATAATATTGCCAAGACAGAGCCTGATCATCTGGGACATCATGGGAGTCTGAAATCTTGGGATCAGTTGCTTTCTCATTGTTCTGTTTAGTATCTGCTTTATATAAATAGTGTAATAAAGCCAAGTATAGAGCATTAAACTGTTTGTGTCCTTGACTTGGGAGGGGGACTTACTGATCTAAAGATTTTACAGACCTTGGTTCATGAGTAGAAAATTGCAATATAATAATCCACAAGAGTTTTGCTCTATGATTTCTTTTGCTTAGAGAATTTTTTGAGAATCCTGTTAATTTGCTTAATTAGAGTCTAGTGCACAATATAGTTCTTTAAATATTTTTCAGAAAACCATCACCTTTCCTGTAAATAGATGATAATTTAAGACTCTGGTTAAATTTCTTTAAGGTGATTTGTAGCTCTGAGACAGGAAAACGGGTCTCCGAATTTTATAAAGATATAATATTAACTTGTTTAACAAAGAACTTTGGACCGTTTAAAGAAAACAAACAGGTTCAAGAGTAGACGTTTACTTTAAAGATAAGGGGGGGGGGTATTTAATAAATACAATACGTCAGTTTTCTAACGTAAATTTGCATAAAAATCACGTTTTTAGAAAAAAAATAGTGAATTGCATTTTTACGCCACCACCGTTTAAAAAACATTGGGCGGAGTTTAGTCGAAGAATGTGGAGCCACCAGCGACTCATTTACTATAATTTACGCTAGAAACTGGCATGAATTATAGCGCAAATCTTCTCCAGATTTGACTTTCTGGCGCACGGACAGCCAAAGATTTTTTTTTTTTTTTACAAAAGGTGTGCCACTCTTAATAAATTAGACGCAATTTACTTCAGTGCTACTCATATTAAGCTTCTCATATAAAACGCCACTCTTGATAAATTCCCTCATTTTCTATTTTATATTTTGCTACTCCTTACACTTCATTAAGGAGTTGTCCATAGACTCTATTAGGGAATTCTGAGTTAATATAGTGAGGTCCCCTGTTCAGACTCCTGTCCTGTGTTGCACTACACAGACGACACATTGATATAAATGGACACTGTGCAATGCTTAATATACCCTGTGGTGGCGCTGCAGGGAAATTAAACGCTTACTGCAGGTTTTTTTCATAGATTACAGCTGATCGTTGGGGTCTCAGCAGGGGGACACTTTGTGTTATGTTTATTGTAAAGGGATCTTTTTAACAAGTAGGAATTGTTTAAACTAGAGAACCCCTTTATTATATACAGCCTGCACATAACCATAATTTAATTTTACTATGAATTTATTGTAAAGCAATTGGATAATTTGTTGTTATAGCCAATTTGTATTTGGAATCTTTCCTTATACTGATAATAGTGCCTGGAACTAGTGTGATCATCTGGGACATCATGGGGTATTATGCGGCTTCTGGCTATTTGCATTGTAATAACATGGTAATAAAGATAAACATATAACATATAACTGTGGGCTTTCCTTGAGGAGATCATTGTTACTTGCCTGCTCATTAGCATAGATATCAGAAATTTGATTTATAAAGAGTATCTGTCACTAGTTTAATAATGCCCTATCTCCTAATCTAATAGGCTGTAACACTGATAATAGTAGTCAATATTGTGTCACAAAACATTTATTATTTTGGAATTTATGAGCTTTTTTGTAAATATGTAAATTTGCATTTATTAGACAAGTGGGAAGTAACAGTAGCGATTCTCCTGAGGTGGACCTACCTCACAGCCTCTGACACTGTCCTATCAGCATGAAGCTGCTTCACACAGTGTGAGAGACTGAGGCTGGAGGGAAGGGGGAATCACTTTAAACAGCCTTATGCTACCAGAACCGCGGCTAGCGTTTTTGGTGGCATATGAAAGAGGAAATTCAATTCTTTCATATGACATAGTACTAGCTGTGGCACAACCGGAGATATCGCCAGTTGAATACACAGTCGGGAATGGAAGGTGTATACTATAAGATCATGCAGTGTTGCTGGGCAGAGAAGGGGGAGAAGCTGTATAATGATTGGACAGCGTCGTACAGAAAACATTACACTGCCCAGAGTGAAAAGAAAGAGTCACCTCCTATTTGGCTGTTAGAGCCAAATTCGCATATTTATAAAAATGCTCATAAAAATAAACTTTTTTTTAAAACAAATCACACTGCAATGATCAGCATCATAGCGCCCATTAGATTAGTTAGGAGATCGGGAATTAATAGACTGGTGGCAGAGCCTCTTTAGGGCCCTTTAACATAGAACAATTATCGGGCGAACGCTCATTCATAGAATGCTCATTGCTGGTAAATGCCCTGTGTAAACAGGGCAGCGATCAGCAGATGTACGACCAAACACTCGTTTATCTACTAATCGTATCTTTCTAAAAATTTAAAATATTATAATTTTCTGCAGAGAATCACCCTGTGTAAACAGACAGATGCGCTGCCGACATACGGGGACGAGCGATTGGGGTAATGAGCGCTCGCCCCCATACTAGCTCCTTGTGAAAGGAGCAAATAAGCGCCGATCAACCAGCTGTCTTGTTAATCGGACCTCGTTTACACGAGCTAAGACAGGCCGTCTAAGAGGACCTTTCGGCTCCTCTTGAGTCTAAGACACAGAAAATTAAAATGAATGGACAAACAAATATTAGCAGCATTTACGTACCATGAGATGTCTTCATCCTTAATCTGGCCATAAACTTGAGATAGTTTTCGGTCAAACAATCGTTTGGCCAACAGCTGTTCCACCCGACTGTGTTTTTAGGAGATAGAAGTGAGAATTCTACTGCTAGACTCCTCTGGTTGCAGCTTATTTATTTGCAAGCAAAAGGATCAGGCATTTTAAATTCAGCATGCACAACCCTTCTCTCCCATGACATCTGTCATCAGAAAAAAGTTGGTACACCACCATACACATTAGATGGTCGACCAGTCTTACCCAAATCGGCGGGTTCTGCCAACGTGCATCTAATGTGTATGACCAGCCTTAGGGCTCATGCACATGGGAGAACTATGGCTCTGTTTTGTACTGAGCTGTAATAGGACTTATATAGATATAAAAAAGTATCCGGCACACCAATTTTGAAACAAAGGTATTTTTATTTTGTTTGTGTTTTTAATGCCAGTGGCAGAGTGCAACGTTTCGGTCTAAGTGACCTTCATCAGGCACTGAGCCATGCTGGAAAACTGCATAGACGAGCGCTAGTGGTGCTGATAGCGGCTGGCCGCTGTATCATGACTAGCGCTTGTCTATGCAGTTTTCCAGCACGGCTCAGAGCCTGATGAAGGTCACTTAGACTGAAACATCGCACTCTGCCACTGGTATTAAAAACACAAACAAAATAAAAATACCTTTGTTTCAAAATTGGTGTGTCGGATACTCTTTTATATTTATACTTGGTTTGGACCCCTATCCGTGCAAAACCCCACCCTTCCATGTATGTGGTGCTGTCTGAACCTACGATGGTTGTCTAAGCCGTCCATCCTTCTGTTCATCATTTGGCCAGAGGCACGTCCTAACAGATTGCCTGTCAGATTTACACTGACAGGCAATAATGCTCTGGTATACGAAGTATACCAAAGTATTATAGCAGCGATCTGAAGATCGCACAGTAAAGTCCCCTTGTTGGACTAATGAAATAATTAATAAATGTGAAATAAAGATTATTAATAAAATTTACAGTAAAAAAAAAAATAAAACCATTTTTTCCATAAAAAGTGGTTTTATTTAGTAAAAGTGTAAAAAATAAATAAAAGTACACATATATGGTATCGCCGCGACCGTAATGACTCCATTAATAAGGTTAATAGGTAATTTAAACTGCAAGGTGAACACCGTAAAAAAAAAAACGCAAAAAACAATGGCGAAATTGCAATTTTTTGCCATTGCCCCCCAAAAAAGTAATAATAAAAATGAATCAATAAGTCCCATGCACCCCAAAACAGTACGAATCAAAACTACGTCTCGTCCCGCAGAAAACAAGCCCAAAAAATCACTACATTGATGGAAAAATAAAAAAGTTACAGCTCTTGGAAAGCGACGATGCAAAAACAAATAATTTTAGTTCAAAAGTGTTTTTATTGTGCAAAAGTTGTAAAACATAAAAACCCTCTGCATATGTGGTATCGCCGTAATCGTACCACTTTATAACTGCTTGTCATGTAATAATGAAAAGTATTAGATTAATAACACGAAATCACACACCATAGAACATTTAAGGATAATTTTATTTTAATTTTATTCAGATTTTGTGGTATTGGAAACCCAATGTTTACATAGTTTGCTAGAAGTGAACAGACATATTTCCTTGTTTATTCTCAAAATGTATGGCGTTTTAACATATTAGATGTTTTAGTAGTTAATGTTTTTCTGCAGGTCATATTAATGGAGACATCTTGGTTGACCTCAGTCTTGGTTCATTTGTTCATCATTTATATTCAGCCTGTAAATTTTTCAAAAACATCAACGTGCTGAAGATCAATAACAGATGCATCATGGAGCTGAAGAGATGGGTGGACGAACGTGATGCATTTATTCAGATATAAGGAAAAGCACTGTCATTGTGATTGTTGTTTCTTACAAGGGAAGATGTAAAAATTGTATTACCCACTCAGTTCAATATTCTTATCCATAGGGGGAGTTCTTATACAAGTTAATCCTGGAAAGACACAGTATAAGCCTGACACATGGTACAACAGTCTTGGATAATTTCAAGCTTTACCTCTAGTATTGCAAGTCAATAGTCCAGCACTAAGTACTGAACCACCATGTTGATGTTGACTGTGGCACAATCACTTTCCTTGTATTTTTTATTTTCCAGTGACCAGTTTGAGGACAAAGAAGGAAAACTGAGATCAGCCATTCAACATATTGTGAAATATGATCTAGAGAAAGAGAATATGACAGACCCGCTGGTCTTACCACCAGCCGATTGTGTCATCAGTGCTGGTCTCCTGGACGTTATTAGCAAAGATCAAGATGATTACATCAGATATCTGAGGAAGTTCTCTAGGTTGCTGAAACCTGGAGGACACCTCATATTAATTGGAAGTTTAGGTGCAACATATTTCACAGTCGGAAAAGACAAGTTCCATGCTTTCACAAACAGCATGACAAGGATTTTGTCAGGAAAGTTCTAGTTGGAGAAGGTTTTATCATTGATTACAGTAAGGTCAAGGAGAGAACGGCTGTCAGTGACCTTAATGACTATAAGGCCGTCATATTCATTGCAGCTCACAAGGAGAAGTAGGTTGAAGCTTATAAAGTCTGCATGTCATTACTTTATATGTTAAGCTTAAAAAAAAGATCTAATAACAAAAAGAAGCTTCCTTAGTGCCGTATAGAATAGCAAAAAAATAATTGTTTGTTTCTTTTCGGGACTTTGCCTTGGACTGGTCCTAGATAATATTGCCGAGACCGAGTCTGATCACCTGGGACATCATTGGAGTCTGAAATCTTGGGATCAGTTGCTTTCACATTATTGTTCTGTTTCGTATCTGCTTTATATAAATAGTGTAATAAAGTGAAGCATAGAGCATTTAACTGTTTGTGTCCTTGACTTGGGGGCGGGGGGGGGGTTCTGCTTTATGAATTTTACAGACCGTGATTTATGAGAAGAAACTTACAAGCTGCTAAATATAAAACAATATAATAATCCACAAAGGTTTTGCTCTATGATCTCATTTACTTAGAGAATTTTTAGAGAATCTTGTTAATTTGCTTAATTAGAATCTAGTGCATAATACAATTGTCTAAAAATATTTTCTTGAGAACATTATCACCAATCCTGTAAAGAGATGATAATTTATGATTCTGGGAAAACCCCTTTAAGGTGATTTGTAGCTGTGAAAAAGGAAAACGGATCTCCGAATTCTATAAAGATATAATATCAAATGATTTAACACAAAACTTTGGACCAATTTATATTAAAGAAAACAAAACGGTTCAAGAGTGGACGTTTACTTTAAAGATAATGGGACATTTTTTTAATAAATACAATAAGTCAGTCTAGGGTAAAAAAAGTTGAAATTTGTATAAAAACTCAGTTTTGAGGACAAAATTTGCAAATTGTATTTTTACACCAACTCCACAATTTTTTTTTTTTTCAAAAGAGGGCAAAGTTTAGTTGAAGTGGTGGAGCCACCAGCAACTCATTTACTGTCATTTTCGCCAGAAACTGGCATGAATTATAGCTGAAATCTTATACAGTTGGTAGCTGGAATACATTTGACTTTCTGGCGCACAGTCAGCCAGGGATTTGTCTACTTTATTAAAAGGCGTGTGAAGCTTGTTATATAAAACGGCAGCTTTGATCATTTCCCCCATTTTCTATTTTTTATTTTGCTGTTCCTTACACTTTTGTAAGGGCTTGTCCATATTCGATATTAGGGAATTCTGAGTTAATATAGTGAGGTCCCCTGTTCAGACTCCTGTCCTGTCCTGCACTACACAGACAATACAATGATATGAATGGACACTGTGCAATGCTTAACTTACCCTGTGGTGGCGCTGCAGGGAAATGAAACACTTACTGCAGGTTTTTTTTCTTAGATTGCAGCTGATCGTTGGGGTCTCAGAAGAGGGACACTTTATGTTCTGTCTATTTTAAGGGGATCTTTCTAACTAGTAGGGGTTGTCCAAAGAAGAGAACCCTTTAGTATATACATCTTGCACATAACCAGAATTTAAATAGAATAATATTTTACTATGAATTTCCTGTAAATCAATTTGATAATTTCTTGTTATAGCCGCTTTGTTTTTGGAATCTTTCCTTGTACTGAAAATAGTGCCGGGAACTAGTGTGATCATCTGGGACATCATGTGGTATTATGAGGCTTCTGGCTATTTGCATTATATTTACATTGTAATCAGGGCCTAAGCTAGGAAAGACTGGGCCCCATAGCAAACTTTTGACTGGGGACCCCCTCCCCTGGGTACCACACAACCCCCCTTGTAGGTAGTACCCTCCCTGTAGATTCCGCCACACAGCGCCCCCTGTAGATAGCACCATACAGCCCCCTGTAGATAGCGCCATACAGCCCCCTACCTGTATAAAGTGCCATACAGCCCCCCTGTAGATAGCTCCATATAGCCCCCACTGTAGATAGCATCATACAGCCTCCCTGTAGATTCCGCCACACAGCGCCCCCTGTAGATAGCACCATACAGCCCCCTGTAGATAACGCCATACAGCCCCCTCCCTGTATAAAGTGCCATACAGCCCCCCTGTAGATAGTGCCATATAGCCCCGCTGTAAATAGCATCATACAACACTCTCCCTGTATATAGCACCATACAGCCCCCCTGTAGATAGAATCATACAGCCCCTACTGTAGATAGCGCCAAACAGCCCCTCCTATAGATAGCGCCATATAGCCCCGCTGTAAATAGCATCATACAGCCCTCTCCCTGTATATAGCACCATACAGCCCCCTGTAGATAGCATCATACAGCCCCCCTGTAGATAGCGCCATAGAGCCCCTCCTGTAGATAGCATAATAAAGCCCACTCCCTGTATATAGCGCCATACAGCCCTCTGTAGATAGCATCATAAAGCCCCCCTGTAGATAGCGTCATACAGTCCCTCCCTCTATATACACCCTGTCCCCTGTGGATACATGTGTTTTGTAGGAACAACCCCTTGAATGGCAGAGCGGGGAGATACCTCCTTCCTCTGCCATAGTCTTCAGTGGCGTCGCACTGTAGCAGCCATAGTGGCTGCTAGCAGAGCCTTTGGCCATTGGGCGCCCTCATGCCGAGGGCCCCGTAGCAGCCGCTATGGCTGCTACAGCGGTAGTTACGCCACTGATTGTAATAAAGATAAACATATAACATATAACTGTGGGCTTTCCTTGAAGAGATCAGTGTTACTTGCCTGCTCATAAGACTAGGTATCAGAAATTTAGGTTTATGAACCTTAGATTGTACTTGAGTCTAAGACACAGAAAGTTAAAATTAATAGACAAAATATTATTAGCAGCATTTACGGATGTAGCCATCTTTATCTTGACTCTGATAACTTGCTGCAGCGTGAAATCACCCAACAAAATTCAATGAAATGTCAGTAAAAAAGTCAAGATAAAGACATCTACATCTGTACCATAAGATGTTCTCCTCTTTAAGCTGGCTATAAACTTGAGATAGTTTTTCGACAAACAATGGTTTGGCCAACAGCTATTCCTCCCGTCTCCCCTATACACGTGCATGTGCATATGCCATCGGGAAAAGCCGGTACGCCACCATACACATTAGATGGTCGACTGTCCTACCAAAATCGGCGGGTTTGGCTGACACACACACACACACACACACACACACACACACACTGCTCCCTAAAGATGAAGGGCCACAGAAATAGCAACCCTAAAACAGATAAAGCAAGCTTATATGTCCCTGTCCCCTTGCTGTCATACAGCGATGCAGGCCTGGCCCCTTTTAGTGAAGCGGAACAATGCAGGGACTACATCAGCGTCGCTATTAGGTCATCGCCCTGTCTGTATTACAAATAAAGCAGAGAATTCATGGTTTACTTGTTCCCGAGAATGCTAGTTACGGCTACTCAATTATTTCTGGGTCTTAAAAGGGATGCAGGTAGGACCGGATTGGAATCCCTCTACTTCCTTGTTCCGCAAACCAGCTGTCAATTTAACAATTTAATTTAGGGGGGAATTGAGGAGAATATAACCCCGTAGATAAGGCTTTGTATGTTGTATATATAGGTTTTTCAAAAGCATTTAATGCAGTTCTATATGAAAAGATTGGCACATAAAATAAGAATGCTGGGACAAATGGAAAATGTGTTAGGTTAAGCAAAGGGCAGAAACACAGGGTGTTTTTTTATGAACTATAGTAAGATTGGGTCAAGGTTACAGACACATATCTACCAACTGTCCCGTTTTTCACGGATTGTCAACGAAACAGAACTCAAAAGGAGAATGGCTGCTTCAAATGAGCCAAAAATTTGCATTTCTCAAAGGTATTTTGGACAATTTTTGAGAAGATCAGGGGTGGAGCTTAAAATATCCTTCATAAGGTATTTCAATTGTTTGCAGGAATGTTATTGTCGTATTACAGGGTGTATTATTAGGAACTATTTATTTTAGAATATTTATAAGCCATCTTATAGATAACAAAAAATAAAATTTTTGACAGAGTGCGCCAAAGGAGACGCAGGCCGGCACTCACGGATCCATGGCCACGGTTTTTGAGGGGTGAGTAGAAACGACGGTCCGCGGCCATGGATGCTACAGTATGCCCCCTCTTACGCTCCCTCTTCTGAGGACCAGAGCGAGAGAGGAATGTCCCAATGAGGGTAGGGGCATTAAGTTTATTTTCTGGACCAAACCCTCTCCAGTGCATCAAATAGAAAGGCCTTCCTCCTAGCCTGTTGCAGTCCAGGATGTCATTAGCGTAGCGGGATAGCAGCTGGCCAAACAGAGTACCACGTCAATGTCTATAGTCCAAGTAAGTTTACCTGTTGTAGTTCAGACAGTAGCGATTGTTAAACTCGGATGGGACCTTGGAAGAAGACCCCAGGCGTGATGCAGCACAGCAGGTGTGATCGGTGGCACAACATGACTCCAACTCTCTAAGGTAGCATGGGATACAGGATACAGGTAGCAGGAATGGGAACAGGAAAACACTAAGGGTCAATTTGCAAGGACTGACACGGGTAAACACAACAACACTCAGGCAATGAAGGAAGGGGCAGGGCCCTACTTATAGTCCAGGGTGAGTATGGGCAAATTACTGGTACTGTCGGCACTGGTACTGACAGGAGATGTAGCAGGAGGAACAGCCGGAGCAACAGGAACAGGTGCTGTGGCGGCTGCAGCTTGCACATCCAGCCGATGTGCAATGGAATTCACCACCAGGAGGAGTTGGTCTTGTCGTGACCGAAGGTCTTGTATGTGTGCCTGCAAGGCTTGTGACATCATCATAGTCTTGGGTTGGTCAGCGGGGTCCATGGCCTGAGCGTACTGTCATGATCTGTGGGTGTGTGGACACACTGGGCTTCCCCGCCATAGCAGTATAGCAACTGGCCAAACTACAGTGTACCAAGTCAATATATATATAGTCCAAGCACGAGGGTACCTGTGATAGTCCATACAGTAGTAACGGCAGGCACAGATGGGATCTTTGGCAGCAGGTGATGCAAGACGTGGCAGAGGACACCAGACGTGGTGTAACACAGCAGACATAATAGACAGCACAATGCGACTCCACACTAGAGATGGCACAAGAACAAGTACAGCACTGGAAACAGGATACGGGTAGCAGGGCACGGGAACACAGGGAGCAGAATATGACTACGGAACCATTTGCAAGACTAAAAGAGGAATACAAACAACGATCAGGCAAGGAGTGAAATGGCAGAGCACGTTTTATAGTCCAGGGTGATCATGGGCTAATTAGAACATTTTACGTGTGCGCGCTGGCCCTTTAAGGCCGGGCACGAGCGTGCCCGCTTACCACATCTGCAGAGCTGAGCAGAAGTGAGTGCTGGCAATTGCTAGAAAGGAGACACAGGCCGGCACTCACAGATCTATGCCCGCGGCCGTCGAGGGTTGAGTAGGAATGTCGGTCCGCGGCCTTGGACGTTACAACAGGTTTGGCGTGTGGACGCTTACGCATTTAGAACAACGAGGTTCTTATTTATAGCACACGTCACTAAACCTTTGTATGTGATTTAAAAGCATAATTGACCAATCCTGGCTAAGTCTCATAACAAACCTCCCACAGGATGTAGTAATGCAAGCATTTCGTATTGGCTTCATGCACGCCTAGAGATGGGACCATATTTGAGTTATACTATAACATCTCATTACAGACCAAAAGAATATATAAAATATCCTGCGATTGACCACTTTTGTACAAACATTTTTACCTACACAGCAAAGTAATTAAACATTGTTGTTAGTTCGCTATACCGTAAATGTAGTTAGTAAAGATAAAGCAAATCTCCCCTCCAATTCAAACCTTTGGGAAATATGGTTTCTAATTGTAAGATCCAGAATCTTCCCCATTGAGCAGGTGTCCCCTCCTCTAGTTGGTTTCCTAACCTGTTCTATTCCAAAGAAACTGAAAAATTCCAGGGAACTATCATGTTTCTCTATAAAGTGTTTTGCAGCACCCGTAATGTTACTCACACATTTTTCTTCTTCATTTTTGCTCTTGTTTATATCTACTAAGTGTTCTGCTATATGAGTTTAGAGTTTTCTAATAGTACAACCAATTTAAGGAAGATTGCACTTGGTGGATACAACGGCATACACCACATGGCGCGTATAACAGTTAATAAACGTGTCTTATGATGTTGTTCTTTGAGGGACACAAACTCCTTTCTTTTTTGGCCAAATTTACAGACATTACATTGATTGCCTCCACATTTAAAAAATATTTTTTGGGACAACCACGTCCTTTAAGGAATCATAGTACCAAAATGACTTGGGGAGAGAATATCTTCCAAAGTCCAGCCCCTTCTAGCTGCATATTGGCAACCGCGATAAATAACATGTGTGAGGATCTAATCTGGATTGGCTCATATTTTTTAATAATATTGATAACTTCTTTATAGTTTGTACTGTTTGCTGTAGAAAAAATAGTAGGGGAAGAGTCAAGACAATAAATTGTCTTGTATTTGTGGTCTTTCAAAAGGTCTTCTCCATTGAACTCCATAACTGAGGAACTATAGATACTAGGAAGAAATGCACGTGGTGAGCCTACCTCTTGCTGTTATTTTTCTCTTTACGTGTTTGTATATATGGCTTGTGTGGCTCCCACGTCCCTCTGATATTGAATATTTGTATCTGTATAAATCATGCACACGGACACTGAAATTATAAATTCGGCAACAGTTATGTCCTCTACTACTAACAGTAATGCAACTTCGAATATTACTATACCCTCAAGTGTCACAGATGACCGAATTCTCAAACTTACACAAGTGTTTGGATCATCAACTACACATGGCGTGGATTTGGCAAAATGTAGAAAGGTGTTTTTTAAACTGAAAAAAGCTTAAAGTATTGAGCAACATCTAAGTTTAATCAACAACTATGTTTCTCATTGTATACCAATTGACAGCGATGAGCGCCTCACGTGTCGGCCGCAACAATATAAATACTTAGCATCATCTGTATATAGATACCCAGCATATTAAACAATGCAGAATTCTCACTTTATACTTTGTACAGATGCTCAACATCAGACTACAAGGAGCGCCAAGCCACCAAGGTTCTAATAAGACCGCACAGAGTACCCAGCCATACTGCCCATAACACATTATGGATAACACCATATTTGAGGATATGCAGGTATAGCCTTAAGGCAGACCATCACTCACATAACCTTGCGTTGATTAAATTACAGGGAAGGTAGAAGTGTTAGTCCAGCACCTATAACAAAAAGTTCAGGTAGCAGCACTCATTCGCCGCAGGTCTTGTATCTCGGCGACTTCAGTCTTGACGCTACTTACAAAACTTGTGAGGAAGGTAGCTGAGGAAAATCTAGATCCATTTGAGCAGGGAGCCAGGACTGAGTAGATCTTCTCTAGTGTAAATGACAATTTGCCGCCCATCTTTCATGGTCACTAGGTTGAATGGGAAGAGCCATCTCACAGGCAGTTGTTTTGCATCAGTCACAGGTTTCAGGATTCTTCTTTTAGTTAAAGTGCTCAACAAGATCTTGAAATAATAAAATTCTAGAACTTTCAAATTGTAAATCTGAGACCTCTCTCGCTGCTTTTAGCAGGGCAGATGGATCCACAAAGTTTAACAAGCCACATATAACATCTCTTGGGGGTTCATTCTGAGCAGGCTTCGGTCTAAGCGCTCTCTGAACTCTATCACCACTTTCTTGTCCCGCTCTTGGCCTACCAGGGTCTCAAATATTTAAGACATCGCCTGGGGTTCTGCTGCTACATATTCTCGCAGACCGCGGAGTCTGATATTCCTGCAGCGGTTTTCATAATCTTCGATCATTACGTGAGTATTATTAAGATGCTGCTGATGTGCCATCTGTAATGTCTATGGTCGCGGTCCGTTATACTCATTCCTCGACGGCCGCGACCGCAGACGTCTGTGTTCTGGCCAGCCTCTCCCACCTAGGAGATGCCAGCACTCATGTTCGGCAGTGTCCTCTAGGGTGAGCGCGCGCTCATTCCCACCCTTAAAGGGCGAGCGCACGCACGTGAAAATAATTACAAATTTTCCCCAGATCAAACTGGACTATAAAAAGGGCTCTGCCCTTTCACTCCTAGCCTGAGCGTTGTTGTGTATTTAGATGTTAGTCTTAGCAAATGGTCCCTTACTTGTATCCTGTTTCCAGTGTTCCGGTGCCCTGCTACCTGTATCCTGTATCCCGTGCTGTGTTTGTTCCTGTGCCTCTTCTAGAGATGGAGTCACGTCTGTTGTCATACACAGCGTCTGGTGTCATCTACCACGCCTGGTATCATCCGCCACATGTGGCATCATCTACCTTCAAGTTCCATCCGTGCCTAAGCCTCTGCTAATGTCTGGACTATTACAGGTTCTCTTGTGCTAGGACTTTTCATAGACTTTGTAAACTGTTGTTTGGCTAGCTGCTACTCCACTACGGCGGGGCAGCCTAGTTGGTCCACATACCCACAGATCGTGACACCGTCAAGGTATTGAAGACAGCTTCACTGTGTCTTAAAATGGAGGACTGCGCGTTCTCTTTCGTGCCCACAGGATTGCCACTTTGCTTAATGTCTCTTTTAATGTCCGCAAAATCTTTCAACACCGGAGAGATTGCCTGTGTCAGGGCTTTCTTAAAATTGAAGCGAGTTAACATATTTCTGCTCCGAGCAGCATCTGAGTAAGCAGTGGAGCAGTCGTCATCAGAATCTTTCTCATTAGCTCCCTCAATTTGTCTTTCCGGTGCCATATTGTTACCGCCGGAGGGAGAAGCAAGGTTTTTCTTGGGAAATTTGTCAATTTCGCTTATTTGAAAGTGCAGGGAGAGTCCCTAAACTTCTACTTCGAAGTTTTGACCATTCTGCTAAAGTAGCAAGCCCTGGAAGCTGTTGTTACCAGAGGTGAAGTGAGGAGCTCCGGAGTTATGGTACCATCACAATGTGCGGCTAGCTCCGCCCCCAATTAAGCCTATTTTACATCAGCACTCTTCATATTAAGCTTGTCATATAAAATGCCAGTCTTAAATTCCCCCATTTTGTATTTTGTGGTTCCTTACATTTCTTTAAGGAGTTGTCCATCTACTCTATTAGAGAAGTCTGAATTAATATATGCGCAATAAACACTTGCTGCCACGTTTCTCATAGATTGCAGCTGGGTTCTCAGCAGGGAGACGCTTGGTGTTCTCTTTATTGTCACAGGACACTTCTGACAAGTAGGGATTGTCCAAAGATATATAGATATATAATGTTATATACAGCTTGCACATAAACATAATTTGAATATAATCTTTTATGCTGAATTTCTTGTTAAAGGGAACCAGTCACCAGCATTTCACCTATTAAACCAGCAATACCTGGTGGTAGTGGGTGAAAAATCATTTCTATATAACCTAGAATTGTCTTCTTAGTCGGCTCTGTAGCTTTAGTATTCAGCTTTTTAGTGTTCCCACACCGTATGCTAATGAGCAGAAAAGAGTCAGATCTTCTCTTGAAAAGAGTCAAATCTTCGTTTGAAAAAAAAGTCATATTTTCATTCCTCAAGTCTTTCCGCGTTTCCCCGGCCTCCTTACTTTTGATTGACAGCTCCTCGCCTCCCCCCAGCACACTAAATCCCGCGCTTGTGCATTGATGTCCTCTTCTGGTGTGTGCGCACAAAGGGATGCCGGATTATTACGATAAAAAGCGCAAAATGTTTGCAGACCGTTATTTACAGTCGGGGGAGGAGATTAGGAGAGGGGATAACGGCAATTAACTTTTGATAGCAGCGGCCAGTGAGGGAGAAGTGAAGTTCAATAGGTGAAATGCTGGTGACAGGTTCCCTTTAAGCATTTGGTTGATTTTTTTTTATAGCTCCCTTGTTTTTGGAACCTTTCCTTGTACTGATAATAGTGCCGGGAACTAGTGTGATCATCTGGGACATCATGGGGTATTATGCGGCTTCTGGATATTTGCATTATAATAACATTGTGATAAAGATAAACATATAACATATAACTGTGGGCTTTCCTTGAGGAGATCATTGTTACTTGCCTGCTCCTTAGCATTGATATTCAAAGTCTTAATTCATGAACCTTAGATTCTTTAAAAGTAATAGACAAAAAAATATTAGCAGCACTTACTATGAGATGTCCTCATCCTTTAACCTGGCCATGCACTTGAGATAGTTTTCGGCAAACAGCTTTTCCTTCTGACTCCCCTATACACGCTAATTTGTTCTCCTATACATAGGAGAGACAACATTGGACTGTAAAACGCGCATAAACAATCATAGGTTTACCATATGCTCCAAAAGACTGGATTTACCAGTATCAAAACATTTTATGGAAGCAAACCATACAGAAAAGGATTTACGGTTTAGAATAATAGATCATATTACTAAACCAAGACGAGGCTTCGATAGAATATCTTTTTTAAAAACATGAGTTGGAATGGATATATAGATTGAATACATTATATCCATATGGGTTAAACGTTGACTTTAAATTGAGTGGTGTGGGATAGGAGGTGGTTTGCCCGTAGTCTTGCTATCTACTTTACATATTAGGGGAAATTTTGATTAGACAGAGTGTATATATTATCAGACTAACAAAAAAAAAAATGTCTCTGTCTATTTCAGATAAATTGTGAAGTTTCACCTAGTATGGATCCCCTCATCCTAATACCATGCATATGTTATAAAAAATTGATTCATTTTTGACATCCTAAAAATGTCAAGAATAAATGGAATGTGTTTGTATTGCAATCTGTACGATGTGATTAGACCCTAACTTAAAAATAAAGCTTAAATAAGTTTAAATACATTTATTATCCCTATTTATCTCCACTGTTCCCCAAAATGTGGTTATAACGGTCCGTAGGGATTAAAAGTGCATGATCTGTGGATAACGGATCAGGCATTATTATATACCCTACTAAGGGTTAGGTGCACCCATATGTATGGGACTTCCCTTAAATAATGGGACTCGTATTAATCCTGGGGACATATATATACAGTATATACTTATATATATATATACTTTCTCTGAGAAAAAAAGACAACTTACGATTTCCACTCATTGTTCCCGTGCGGGACACATAGGGTTAATTCTTCAGTACAACCAAAGCGAGACTAAGTTACTGGAGCATGCGCGAGATGCGTGTCACTGAATTAAATGCGTTCCATAACTCACTTTCAAGTTAAGGGCACGAATAGCCCTATGTGTGACGTTTTGTCTAACGCATGCGCATTCATTACCGGAAGACGCCGAGGAATCAAACCAGCATGGAGGATGTGAGGGGATCCACGGAACGGTGAGCCGAATTTAAAAATTATTAAAAGCTTTTAACATTTATAATGTTTTACAACTGCACCTTATCTATTGGCACTTAGCCAATTAGATTATATTTTAAATTCTATACAGTATGGGTGATATGCCCTCATAATCATTTGCACGCAATATACATAAAAAGAGTGTGTTCAACACGGTGGTATTTTTTCACTGCATTGTTCATATTTGAAATCAGAGAATTATGCAATATTGAAGTTTTATTGCCTTATTATGGAGTTTTTGTAAACCATGTATTTATATGTGCACTGTTCACTGAAATGTATTGCTTGAGTAGGGCTGAAACGTCGCAAGTGGTGATTAAAGTGATCCGATTTTACACTGAATTTGGAGTGCTGTCTTGTGTTTTGGATTTTGTTTTATATCTGTATAAAGATATAAATAATCTGTTATGAAAAAAAAATATATGTATATTGTTGGTTAGTTAATGTTAGTAACATTATGGCAAGCTAGTTTTTAGCGCTGAGGAGGCATACGCCATGCTGTGGTCAGATTCTGAGACCCCATCAGATAGCGTAAGAAATGGAACATGATTTAGGCAGTGACGATGATAGCGTTACTTTAGGTTCCGCTTCAGGGGAGACTATCCCTGACGCAGTTAAAACTGCAGCGCAGGAACTAGTAGCGCTGTAGCACAGGACAGCCTGGTCCCGCCAGTTCAGGCTCTTGTATGGGCACCTGCTCCATCTTTTGGGTCTAGAATCCACGGATTTACTGCCACTCCTGGCATAACTGTAGACAATGCAAATTTTATCCAAATAGATTGCTTACGTTTATTTATTACAGACAACCTTCTAAATATGATCGTCTACCAAACCAATTTATATGCCACTTAGTATATAAGGCAGAAACCTTCATCCACCCATGTCAGAGATTGGACGCCCACCAATTTGGCAGAATTAAAAAAAGTTTTTGGGGCTCACCCTAAATATGGGTATCGTTTAAAGCCCTCCATTAGGTCTTACTGGTCAACAAGACCCGCCCATGCCACCCCAGTGTATTCTGCAGTAATGCCCAGGTCTCATTATGAAACAATAATAAGGTTCCTCGACTTCAATGACAACGCACAGGCCACCCCCAAGTACCGATGCAAATAGTGATCGGTTGGTCTAATTAAGACCACATCTAACTTGCCAAAACTATTTCTGTGACTTTACACCCCTGAGCAGAATGTAAGCGTGGACAAATCCCACCTTAACTTTCATGGAAGGCTTAGCTTTCGCCAATATCTACCCTCCAAAAATCAAGATATGGCAGTACAAATTGTGCGAATGTGGGTCAGGATATACCACCGCCTTCAGAATTTATGAAGGGCAGGACTGCTCAATAATGGTTCCTGCATGTCTCCCTGATCTTTCCACCAGCAGCAAAATCATGTGGGAGATAATGCAGCCTCTGCTTCACAAGGGGTACCACCTGTACTGCGACAATTTTTATTCCAGTGCTCCCCTGTTTAGGCATTTGCATGCTGCGAGGATCGGACGTGTGGTACCATGCGCAAAAAACAAATTGGTTTTCCGCAGTAATTAGTGGGGAAGCGCATTACAAAGGGGATTTCCCGTGCTTAGGCAGCTGAGGAATTGCTGGTGGTCAAGTTCAGGGATCCCAAAGATATTTATGTACTAAGCACAATTCATACCGCAGCAACAGTGGCAGTGAGGGAAAGGGGGGCAACATCAGACAAGCACAAACCAGTGAGCGTGTCCGAATATAAGTAGATGGGGGGTGAATTTAAGTGACCAGATTTTACAGCCCTATTTAGTGAAATGGAAAACGAAAACCTGGTACAAAAAAATGGCAATTTATCTTTTACAGCTGGCAATCCACAATTAATTTGTGCTCTACAAGAAAACAGAGGCAGAAACACATATCTTGATTTCCAGGAGAAAATTATTGACGGCCTCATATTTGACGTTCTGGACACCAGAGAATGCCCCCAGTTTGAGGACATCAAACAATTGACTGAAAGGCATTTTATCGGTCCCATTTCCCCAACACCAACTAGAAGTAACCGCCAGAAATAGTGCCACATATGCAGAAAAGATGGGAGCCGCAAATATTCCCGATATTTTTGTCCCTTATATCCCTCACAACCGGGCCTGTGCATTCACCCATGTTTTAAAAAAAATACCACACTGTTCTGAATTATTAGACTTTAGATTAATACTTTTGGGATCTCTGCTTCAAGAGCAGATATTTTGAAAGTGTTATAGAAACTCAGCTGAGTTTTGTAAAATCAGCTTTCAAAAAGGTGATTTGTGAAATAAGATTCTTCTATTGTAAGCCCTCCTACACTGTTACATAGTTACATAGTTAGTACAGTTGAAAAAAGTCATTTGTCCACTAAGTTCAACCACGGGATAGGAAAAAGAGAAGGGTTGAAACAAAAATTCTACACATTGACATAAGACCTGATATTTTTTTGCTCTAGGAAATGATCTTTGCCTTTTTTGTAGCATCTCCTGTCCCTGCTGTGACGGCTCCTGCGGTGACTATTCCATAGATTCACAGTTCTCACAGTAAAGAAGGCTTGTTGCCTTTGCAGATTGAACCATTTTTCTCCAGACGGGGGAGTGCCCCCTTGTCTTTTGAGGGGGGTTTACATGGAACAGGTTTTCACTATATCATTTGTATGTGCCATTCATATATTTATATAAGTTAATAATGTCCCCCCTTAGTCGTCTTTTTTCAAGGCTAAATAGGTTTAATTATTTTAATCTTTCCTCATAACTTAGATTCTCCATGCCCCTTATTAGTTTAGTTGCTCTTCTTTGTATTTTTTTCCAACTCCAGGGCATTCTATGAACTGGAGCCCAGAACTGAACTGCATATTCTAGATGAGGCCTCACTAATGCTTTGTAAAGTGATAATATTATATACCTGTCCCGCGAGTCCATGCCTCTTTTAATACACGACAATATCTTGCTGGCCTTTGAAGCGGCTGATTGACATTGTGCTGTTATTTCGTGTATGATCTACAAGTATACCCAGATCCTTCTCAACAAGTGACTCCCCCACTGTAGCTCACCCTAGGACATATGATGCATGCAGGTTGTTGGTACCCAGATGCATAACTTTACATTTATCTACATTAAACTTAATTTGCCAAGCAGATCCCCAAACACTCAGTGCGTCCAAATCAGCTTGCAATTCACGAACATCTTCCATAGACTGAACATTACTACATAGCTTGGTGTCATCTGCAAAAATAGAAACCGTGCTATTAATCCCATCCCCTATATCATTAATAAATAATCTCTATGTGATAAATAACGCATATTTTGTATCCCTATGAATGGGAGAAGTAACAGAATGTGAAAGGAGTTCAATATTGTGCGTGGTCCATACTGTGTGTGCAAAAATACTTGCAAAAACTGACGCATTTGTTCCATCTTAGTCAAGAAACTTTCAGAAGAAAACTGAACTTTCTAAGAAGATGATTAACCCCTTGAAGAAAACCTTTGGGGGGGTCTACTTTTGTGAATGAAGTTGTTTATGGGTTGTTTCTAATATTTCAGGAGTATTAGGTCCCCCAGAAAACAGTATGCTGCTATAAAATCAAGTGCAGAATTGCTGGACTCAAAAGGCCAAAA
Source organism: Rhinoderma darwinii (assembly GCF_050947455.1). NCBI lineage: Eukaryota > Metazoa > Chordata > Amphibia > Anura > Rhinodermatidae > Rhinoderma > Rhinoderma darwinii. The sequence goes on along the minus strand of NC_134696.1, from coordinate 14,260,514 downwards.
AAGCCTCTTTTTATGCCAAGCCCTAGCACATGCCCGCACAGTGAATAAAGCACACATATTTGGTATCCCCATGCACAGGAGAAGTGACAGAACATGAAATTAGATAAATTGTAAACGTGGACAATACTATGTGTGATTACTGTTTGCATAAAATGACACATTTGCTAAATTCTTGCATCATTTTTTTCAAAATTTGCACACTTTAGAGAAATAAATAAAAATGATGCATACTGACAAATGCCATTAAAACAAAGCTCTATCTGTCCTTTAACTCCTTCCCTCTTTGGCCACGACCTTCCTGACAGAGCCTCATTTTTCAAATCTGACATGTTTCACTTTATGTGGTAATAACATCGGAATGCTTTAACCTACCCAAGCGATTCTGAGATTATTTTCTCGTGACACATTGGACTTTATGTTACTGGCAAAATTTGCTCGATACATTCAGTATTTAATTGTGAAAAACACCAAAATGTAGCGAAAAATTGCAAAAATTGTCATTTTTCTAAATTTAAATGTATCTGCTTGTAAGACAGGCAGTTATACCACACAAAAAAAGTCGCTAATTAACATCCCCATATGGCTACATTAGATTGACATCGTTTTTTGAACATCCTATTATTTTTCTAGGACGTTACAAGGCTTAGAACTTTAGCAGCAATTTCTCACATTTTCAAGAAAATTTCTAAAGGCTATTTTTACAGGGGCCAGTTCAGTTGTTAAGTGGCTTTTAGGGCCTTATATATTAGAAACCCCCTCAAAGTGTTTAAAACAGCATTTAGAAAGTTTCTTAACCCTTTAGATGTTTCACAGGAATTAAACCAATGTAGGGGTGAAATTTACAAATTTCATTTTTTGTTGTTGCAGAAATTCATTTTTAATAAAAAAAAATTGTAACATAAAGTTTTACCAGAGAAACGCAACTCAATATTTATTGCCCAGCTTCAGCAGTTTTAGGAAATATCCTACATGTGGCCCTAGTGTACTACTGGACTGAAGCCCTGGCCTCAGAAGCAAATGAGCACCTAGAGGATTTTGGGGTCTCCTTTTGACTAGAATATATTTTAGGCACCATGTCGGGTTTGAAGGGCCATAGCGGTGCCAAAACAGTGAAAATTCCCAAAATGTGACCCTATTTGGGAAACTGCACACCTTAAGGAAATTATCTAGGGGTATAGTGAGGATTTTGACCCCACAGGTTTATTGCAGAAATTATTGAAAGTAGGCCGTGAAAATGGAAATATACATTCTTTCAAAAGTAAATAAAGAAGCAAAAGGCACGGCGCCACATAGTGCAGGTCAATCAGACTAAAAATAAATGTAGAACGTAGTTAATATGCTCACCACGTAGTAGTAGGTAAAGGCAATATATAACTCCACTGTGCTGCTGCCAGGATCCAAAACCGGTGAAAACGAATGGTCACCGCTAATTGAAGCAAACGAAGGAAGAAAAAAGGAGGATCCTATAGGGCGCTGCTGCGTGGTTGTGGTGGAAAGTCAATGAAAAAATAGAAGATATATAATAATTATATAATAATTATTTATTGAACAATAGATGGCTACGCGTTTCAACACTGAACTAGTGTCTTCCTCAGGCCATTAAAAACATATACAAAGGGGTTCCTTATATACCTATAGATATTAGACAAACAAGAGTCAGAGGTGGGAGAGGTCAGGAAGTTAATTAGAACGTCATGATTAACAGCTGTATCAAAGGGCTAACTTAGAAAAAATCATTAGCACATAAAATAACACTTGCACAGGGGAAAGAAAAAAAGCGGGAAGCATACCCGTATTAATTTCATAGAATAAATGAATGAATTAATACATAAATAAATGTTGAATCCATCATACACAACATTGAAATAGTGTATAGACAAATATACATGTAAAAATATCATTAAAAACAAGGAATGCATTACATTAAATGATGAATTGACAGAAAAAGAAATATATATATGAGCGCGTATAGTTCGATGCAGTAAATATTTTTTAGTGTCTCTAATATTATTGTTAGATGATGTAAACAATAATAAAGAAAATAAAATATATAAAAATATATATTTTAAAAACCATCCGATGTATAAAACCGGTGTACAGAAACGCAAAGTGTCAATAGTAGCCAAATCAGCTTTACATACGATTTTATAATCAGAAAAAAACACAATAATGGTTAACCATTATTATGTGACAAAACGAAAAGGTAGGGACTATAAGTATAAACAGAATTTAACAAATATATATATATTAGAAAAAATAATAAACACTTAAGGGAATAAATAGATATTTTTTCTAGAACACATACATAAAAGCCGCAATGGTTTGATAATAAGGACAGTTCACATTACTAATCCCATTGGTAGCATGCAAACCGACCCATTCGTGTAAATCATAAGTCATTAATATTTGAAATATTACTGCAGAAATATCTGTCACTTACGCAGCAGAAATTTAGAATGTCAGACACAAGCGCTAAAATGTGCCGTATTAAAACGGCATTTATACATAGCAGTGTTGTCAAAGTGACAAAGATAAAAAAAGATTGACAAAATGCCAATCTTTTATTAGTAACAGAATCACAAAAAGCTGTCAGCAAAGTGCAAAATATTAGAAGGAGTAAACAATATAACTATAAGCAACAAAGGAAATAATCAGATTATTAAAAAATGATCCTAGTATAATACATAATATTTGTGTTTAAAATATAAATATAAAAAGAAAAAAAGAATAAATAGATGACACATAGTCAGCCATATTTAACGGTATTTATGGATGTCTTATATTGTCCACCCATAATTTGAAAATATTAAATATAGTAGTCAACAAAGTCACAAAGGGCAATTAATGAAGGGCAAATTTTTAGAAAAATAGTTATTTAAGGGCAAACAAACAATGCATTTTCGATTAACCAACAAGAATTAACGGGTTATTAAAATAGTATGTGATATTATCTCCGTAGTTAAGCAACCAAGAGGATCGTCAACAATATTACAGAACCCCCAGGGCCAGTGTTCAAATTCAAAGGGGACACGTTTAAGGGGTCAACGTTAAATCTATTCATGTAAAACAAATGTATATATTCGAATGTATATCGAATCAATAACCTTTGTAACCTCTAATAATAAGATTAAATATAAATATCTATATAAAATTAAATTTTTTTTTTTTTTTTTTTTAAAAATGAACAACATTATACGATAAAAATCCATATGAGTTGAGAGGTCAGTAGGACATCAGTCCAAGGAAGATTCTGAAATATCATTAAGACCTCGTGGATTCAATGTCTGTAACTTAAAAATCCAATAGTTCTCCCTTTGTTTCAATTTATAAAATCTATTAGGGACATCACATGAAATGTGTTCAATAGGAATAATATTTAATGTGTCAAACTCTCTGTTGTGAAAAGAGGCACAATGTCGGGAGAGACTGTGTTTCAGAAAACCAGTGTTGACGTTGAATCTATGGTTATTCATTCTAGTACGTAGGCATTGCGTGGTTCTACCAACATATTGCAAGTGGCAAGGACATTCAATCAGGTATACTATACATGAACTGCCGCAGTTAAGAAAAGTTTTAATTTTAAAAAATTCCTTTGTGACTGTAGATGTAAAAGTGGTTTGTCTATGAAGGATGTTATTACAACACAGGCAACGTGGGTGACCACATTTAAAAGCGCCACAAATAGTAGGAAACAATTTAAAACTTGGTAGTTTAGATTTGCGTACTCTGCTAGGCGCAAGGATGTTTCTCAAAGTCTGTGCCCGTCTAAAAGTAATTTTTGGCATATCTGATAAATCGTTAACCAGATGAGGATAATTTTTTAAAATATTCCAATGTTTGGATAAAATAGTTCTAATCATTTTGTTCTCACTGTTAAAAGTCGTAATAAAATTAGTATTTCTATAGGTAGACTCAGTTTTCTTACGGATATGGTTAATACAAAGCTCTTGAGACAGCTTAGCGGCTTTGCACCGTGCTCCCTTAATCAGATTAGTCGGGAAATTCTTTTCCCTAAATCTTTTTTCAAGGACCGTACATTCTCTATTAAAATCACTGTCCTTGGTGCAATTTTTCCTAACCCTTCGGAATTGTCCGAAGGGCACATTTTTTATCCAAGGGGGATAGTGCGCACTTTTAAAATCTAAATAACTATTAACATCAACTGACTTAAAATGTGTTTTGGTGTTAAAAACATGGTTAGTAAGGTCATAACTGATTGTTAGATCTAAAAAGTCAATTGATGTTACGGAAAAGGTGTGTGTGAAAGATAATCCAAAATTATTATCATTTATATATCTTCTATTTTTTCATTGACTTTCCACCACAACCACGCAGCAGCGCCCTATAGGATCCTCCTTTTTTCTTCCTTCGTTTGCTTCAATTAGCGGTGACCATTCGTTTTCACCGGTTTTGGATCCTGGCAGCAGCACAGTGGAGTTATATATTGCCTTTACCTACTACTACGTGGTGAGCATATTAACTACGTTCTACATTTATTTTTAGTCTGATTGACCTGCACTATGTGGCGCCGTGCCTTTTGCTTCTTTATTTACTTATAGGTCGGACCTTTTCCTCTCCAATCGGAGATATTGTTCCGCTTTGGGAGTTCTGTGATTTCCCGGTCGATTTCCCATGTGTTATCCTGGTTACTGAGCCTCCCTTGCAGTGGCAGCCGCTTTTCTACAGGTCCTTTTGATTTATTTCGTCCTTCATAACATCGAGATTAGACTTTACGATCTCGTAATTTGACTGTCAATAGTTCCGTTTTTTGAGTCATTTTCAATATACAAGATGTTGGATTTCATCGATGAAAGAGATAACCTACGTGGACTTCTTATTCAACAATTAATTGGAAAGGACATAGCCTTGAGGACTTCCGAAGCAGTGAGTACTGATCATGCTCCTGAACTGTTGAAACAAATGACGGACCTGTAAAGGATCTGCCAGGCACAGCGGGGTTAACTCCCAGAACTAATCAGTCAGCACCTGAGAATACATCCCTGAGACTGACTCCTGCTTCCACCATTCAGGCTGGCAGGCTTAGGAGTGGGAGAGCCTATCGTAACCTGGCCAGACTCAGCTAGCTCCCGCCCTCGGTCTATTTAAGCCTGCACTTCCTGTCCCTCGGTGCTTGTTATTGCTTTTGTTTCTTCCCTTGTGGTTCCTGGCCCAGCTACAGCTCCTGCTATTTTTGATCCTGCTCCATACCGACCCTGGCTTACCGACTACTCTTCTGCTTTTCGTTTTGTACCTCGCACACTCCTGGCTTGACTCGGCTCGTTCACCACTCTGGTTGCTCACGGTGTTGCCGTGGGCAACGGCCCCTTTTCCTTGCTTGTGTTCCTTGTATGTTTGTCGTGTTTGTCGTGCACTTACTGAGCGCAGGGACCGCCGCCCAGTTGTACCCCGTCGCCTAGGGCGGGTCGTTGCAAGTAGGCAGGGACAGAGTGGCGGGTAGATTAGGGCTCACTTGTCCGTCTCCCTACCCCCTGCCATTACATAATAACAAGCCCATACCTAGTCTACCCCTGGTCCCTGACACCACTATGGATCCCCGTGAGACCCTGGCTCAGCAAATGCAGGGTCTCTCCCTACAGGTCCAGGCCCTGGCTCAGAGGGTCAACCAGCCTGATGCTACCCTGGTAGTTCCCCTCACCGCACCTCTTGAACCCCACCTCAAGTTGCCCGACCGGTTCTCAGGGGACCGGAGGACTTTTCTCTCCTTTCGGGAGAGTTGTAGGCTTTACTTTCGTTTAAAGCCTCATTCCTCAGGTTCTGAGAGCCAGCGGGTGGGTATAATTATGTCCCGGCTCCAGGAAGGGCTCCAAGAGTGGGCCTTCTCCTTGGCTCCTGACGCCCCTGAACTTTCCTCCGTTGATTGTTTCTTTTCTGCTCTTGGACTTATTTATGACGAGACTGACAGGACTGCCTTTGCCGAGAGTCAGCTGGTGACCTTAAGTCAGGGTAAGAGACCTGTTGAGGAGTATTGCTCTGACTTTCGGAAGTGGTGCGTAGCTTCTCGGTGGAATGACCCTGCCTTAAGGTGCCAGTTTAGGTTGGGTCTGTCGAATGCCCTGAAAGACCTGCTAGTTAGCTATCCCTCTTCTGACTCCCTAGACCAGGTTATGGCTTTAGCGATACGACTTGACCGACGTCTCAGGGAACGACAACGTGAACGTTTATGTGTTTTCTCCTACGACTCCCCCATGATGCCTCCCGAAGCTCTGTTGCTTCGTTCCTCCCCGAAAGATTCAGAGATACCTACGCAAATCGGGGCCTCCGTGTCCCCCCAACAACGTAGAGAATTCCGCAGGAAGAATGGTCTCTGCTTCTACTGTGGGGACGACAAGCATCAAGTGAACAACTGTCCTAAGCGTAAGGTTGCAGCCAGAGAACTTCCGCGTCTAAGTGATCATCGGGGAGGTCACTTGGGCGCACAGGTATTTCCCGTAAATATGAAACGTACTAAGATCTTGCTTCCCTTTCAGGTCTCTTTTGGTGGTAGGTCTGCTACCGGCAGTGCTTTCGTGGATTCAGGGTCCTCTACTAATATCATGTCTGTGGAATTTGCTATGTCCCTTGCTATGCCTCTTATTGATTTGCCTAAACCTGTCCCGGTAGTGGGTATCGACGCCACTCCTCTTGCTAATGGTTATTTTACACAGCATACCCCTGTTTTTGAACTCCTTGTTGGCTCCATGCATTTGGAGCAATGCTCTGTACTGTTGATGCAGGGATTATCGTACGATTTGGTTCTAGGTCTTCCCTGGTTGCAGTTGCATAATCCTACGTTTGACTGGAATACTGGGGAGCTAACCAAATGGGGTAATGAATGTTGTACGTCATGTTTTTCTGTTAATTCTATTTCTCCCCCTAAGGAGGCGAATACGCTACCCGAGTTTGTTCAGGACTTCGCTGATGTTTTCTCTAGGGAGGCCTCCGAAGTGTTACCTCCTCATAGAGAATACGATTGCGCTATCGAATTGGTACCAGGAGCTAAGCTTCCTAAGGGTAGGATATTTAATCTTTCTTGTCCCGAACGTGAAGCTATGAGAGTGTATATCCAGGAATCCCTGGCCAAGGGTTACATTCGTCCCTCTTCGTCTCCGGTAGGTGCTGGCTTCTTCTTCGTGGGGAAGAAGGATGGTGGTCTTAGGCCATGCATTGACTACCGTAGCCTGAATAAGGTCACGGTAAGGAACCAGTATCCCCTTCCTTTGATTCCTGATCTCTTTAATCAGGTTCAGGGGGCCCAATGGTTTTCTAAATTGGATCTACGGGGGGCGTATAACCTTATTCGCATCAAAGAGGGGGATGAGTGGAAGACTGCGTTTAACACGCCCGAAGGCCATTTCGAATACCTCGTCATGCCCTTTGGGTTGTGTAATGCCCCTGCGGTCTTCCAGAATTTCATAAATGAGATTTTGAGAAATTACCTGGGGATTTTTCTGGTAGTGTACCTTGATGACATACTGGTGTTTTCCAAGGACTGGTCCTCCCACGTGGAGCATGTCAGGAAGGTGCTCCAGGTCCTTCGGGAAAATAAACTGTTTGCCAAAACCGAAAAATGTGTGTTTGGGGTACAGGAGATTCAATTTTTGGGTCAAATCCTCACTCCTCATGAATTCCGCATGGACCCCGCCAAGGTTCAGGCTGTGGCGGAATGGGTCCAACCTGCCTCCCTGAAGGCGTTACAGTGTTTTTTGGGGTTTGCTAATTATTACAGGAGATTTATTGCTAACTTCTCGGTCATCGCTAAGCCCCTTACGGACCTCACTCGCAAAGGTGCTGATCTCCTCCACTGGCCTCCTGAGGCTGTCCAGGCTTTTGAGGTCCTTAAGAAGTGCTTTGTCTCGGCCCCGGTGCTGGTTCAGCCCAACCAAATGGAGCCATTTATCGTGGAAGTTGACGCATCCGAGGTGGGAGTGGGGGCTGTCTTGTCCCAGGGTACCAGGTCCCTCACCCATCTCCGCCCCTGTGCCTACTTCTCCAGGAAGTTTTCGCCAACTGAAAGTAACTATGATATTGGCAACCGCGAACTCTTAGCCATTAAATGGGCATTTGAAGAGTGGCGCCACTTCCTGGAGGGGGCTAGGCACCAGGTAACGGTCCTTACCGACCACAAGAATCTGGTTTTCCTAGAATCTGCCCGGAGGCTAAACCCGAGACAAGCTCGATGGGCGTTATTTTTTACCAGATTCAATTTTTTGGTTACCTATAGGGCTGGGTCTAAAAATATTAAGGCTGATGCACTGTCGCGTAGCTTCATGGCCAGCCCTCCTTCGGAGGAAGATCCTGCTTGTATTTTGCCTCCAGGTATAATCATTTCCTCGATCGATTCTGATTTAGTCTCTGAAATTGATGCTGATCAAGGTGCAGCTCCCGGGAACCTTCCTGAGAACAAGCTGTTTGTTCCCCTGCAATTCCGGCTAAGGGTACTTAGGGAAAATCATGACTCCGCACTATCTGGCCATCCAGGCATCCTGGGTACCAAACACCTCATTACCAGAAATTATTGGTGGCCTGGGTTGCCTAAAGACGTTAAGGCCTACGTCGCCGCTTGTGAGGTTTGTGCTAGGTCCAAGACTCCCAGGTCCCGACCAGCGGGCTTACTGCGTTCGTTGCCCATTCCCCAGAGACCTTGGACACATATCTCCATGGATTTTATCACCGATTTGCCTCCATCCCAAGGCAAGTCGGTGGTGTGGGTGGTGGTGGACCGCTTCAGTAAGATGTGCCACTTTGTGCCCCTCAAGAAACTACCCAACGCCAAAACATTGGCTACCTTGTTTGTCAAACACATCCTGCGTCTCCATGGGGTCCCTGTCAATATTGTTTCGGACAGAGGGGTACAATTTGTTTCATTGTTTTGGAGAGCCTTCTGTGTGAAGTTGGGGATTGATCTGTCCTTCTCCTCTGCCTTCCATCCTGAAACCAATGGCCAAACGGAGAGGACTAATCAGTCTCTAGAACAATACTTAAGGTGTTTTGTCTCTGACTGTCAATTTGATTGGGTCTCTTTCATTCCCCTCGCCGAATTTTCCCTTAATAACCGGGTCAGTAACTCGTCAGGGGTCTCTCCTTTTTTTTGTAATTTTGGGTTTAATCCACGGTTCTCCTCCGTTTCACCTGGTAGTTCCAACAATCCTGAGGTAGAGGTCGTTCATCGGGAACTGTGCACAGTCTGGGCCCAGGTTCAGAAAAACCTAGAGGTGTCCCAGAGCGTACAAAAAACTCAGGCTGATAAAAAACGTTCTGCTAACCCCCTGTTTATGTTCGGGGATCTGGTGTGGTTGTCGTCTAGGAACTTGCGTCTCAAGGTTCCGTCCAAGAAGTTTGCTCCCCGGTTTATTGGGCCGTATAAGGTCATTGAGGTCCTCAATCCTGTCTCCTTCCGGCTGGAGTTACCCCCGTCTTTTCGGATACACGACGTGTTTCATGCCTCCCTCCTCAAACGCTGCTCCCCGTCCTTGGCTCCCTCGAGGAGACCTCCTGTTCCCATCCTCACCCCGGAGGGGGTGGAATTCGAGGTGGCCAGGATTGTGGACAGCAAGATGGTCCAAGGCTCCCTCCAGTACCTGGTCCATTGAAGAGGATACGGGCCCGAGGAGAGGACTTGGGTACCCGCCCGGGATGTTCACGCTGGGGTATTGGTCAGGAGGTTCCACCTGCGTTTCCCCAGTAAGCCAGGTCCACTTAGAAAGGGTCCGGTGGCCCCTCATAAAAGGGGGGGTACTGTAAAGGATCTGCCAGGCACAGCGGGGTTAACTCCCAGAACTAATCAGTCAGCACCTGAGAATACATCCCTGAGACTGACTCCTGCTTCCACCATTCAGGCTGGCAGGCTTAGGAGTGGGAGAGCCTATCGTAACCTGGCCAGACTCAGCTAGCTCCCGCCCTCGGTCTATTTAAGCCTGCACTTCCTGTCCCTCGGTGCTTGTTATTGCTTTTGTTTCTTCCCTTGTGGTTCCTGGCCCAGCTACAGCTCCTGCTATTTTTGATCCTGCTCCATACCGACCCTGGCTTACCGACTACTCTTCTGCTTTTCGTTTTGTACCTCGCACACTCCTGGCTTGACTCGGCTCGTTCACCACTCTGGTTGCTCACGGTGTTGCCGTGGGCAACGGCCCCTTTTCCTTGCTTGTGTTCCTTGTATGTTTGTCGTGTTTGTCGTGCACTTACTGAGCGCAGGGACCGCCGCCCAGTTGTACCCCGTCGCCTAGGGCGGGTCGTTGCAAGTAGGCAGGGACAGAGTGGCGGGTAGATTAGGGCTCACTTGTCCGTCTCCCTACCCCCTGCCATTACAGGACCTTTATTTAACATTAGAGGATACCCTCAAAAAAGAAGCATTTCAGAATATTGACTGTCGGTTTTTAGAGATTTACATTTTGGAGAATATTGCACCCAGAGGTTTGAGATTACTTTTCAATAACCCTTACCCCGTGGATGCAGCTTTCAGTCTTGATTGGAATACCTATATCAAACAGTGTCATATGGGTTTTTTGGAGAGATTATTTAACAAAAGAACCTCTCTTAGTCAATCACTCATTGAGGAGATATCTGCAGTTAGAGAGCAATTACTCCTGTTCTCTGATCATAGAGATTTTCCACAACTAGAATTATCCACCAATAATAGATTGAATAAGTATGAAAGGGATTTAATTATAAAAAAAGCGAATAAACTAAGAAGAGATCGAGCGGATTATACTATTAACCCCCTGGGTGATTGGAGGTCTGATGTACGTCCTACTTTGGTCAAAGATATTAACACTCCGTACAAATCTAATACTTACGTAAAACCCAAGAAAGTGAGTCATCCAGAACCCAACTTGCCATTGAATGATGTGACTACCTATAGTAGATCATTTAGGAATAGCTCTAAACATAGACCTATTCCTAATATAACTAATAAGGGAAAAACGGTAAATTCTCTCCCTAATACTGTTACGGAAAACGGTCTGATCACTACATTGCCGATTAAACCTAAACCTGTATATAGGGGTCCTAATCCCCCTTTATGTTCTACCATTGAACCAGTTACCTTACCAATAAAATCCCACCTTGATCATATTATACCCATGAACGCTTTCAAATCGTCTGATTTGGAAATTCATCTTCTCCGATTACAATTAATACCAGATGAAATGGAAGTGACCCCTATAATAAATCGACTCACTTCACCCTTGAGTGACTCGATTGAAGCAAATTCGATGTCTCTGTTACAGCTATCTACACATGACACCTCCTCTCTCTCAGTTTCGCCCCTGTCTAAATCTTCATCATTAAAAGACCCATTGTTCATTAATTCTAGTAATAGTCAAGTTTTTTCTCATTTTGAAGAACAAAGGTGTATAACTACTTACCCCAAATCGGATTATCCCACTTCTTCCTCGGATATTACTCACTCTACGGTCTCTTTTTTAGGGCTCCCTTCCCAGCTGTTAATGTCACCTCTTACACCTGTAGTGACCAGCCAAGAATTGTTGATCCCCTATCTCATGAGCCCCAAAGCTCAGTCCATAACTCATTTCTTTCCGAAAATCCAACGTATCTCAACAAAAAGAAAACTAGATACAGAGGACGAAGAGGCGGAAAGAAACGACGTAAATCAATCAATATCATTCAACACAAAGAGGAATTGCACAAAACTATAAAAATATTTAATTTATCATCTTATAATCTAGGTATACACGAAGAAAGTTTATTGAATAAAGGTCTCTCCTTTTGCCCTACTACATCAGCGGATTCTTTTGAACTTTTCATGGACCTTAATAGGTTTGTTAGAAAACTAACACTAATGAGGCATTTTTCTATTTTCAAATCTCATTCATTACCTTCTAATAGCATTGATCCGAATATGATTGATACCACTTCTGTATTTGTTCCAGTAGATGTGCGTCCAAAATCAGAGTTTTATCCATTACACCACCAAGGTTCTTTTATTGATACCTTCTCCACTCTGGTGGGTAATGATTTTAGAATATTGGATAATCCCCGTACTCCTACAGATAATCTTACACGACATGAGAGAAGGGCTGTTAAATCATTACGTAATAACATAGACATCGTAATCCGCCCCGCAGATAAAGGGGGCGGTATTGTTATTCAGGATAAAAGTAAATATCTGAATGAAACTTCACTTATTTTAACCGATAACACTTTTTATCATAAATTATCTTTTAATCCTTTGACATCTTACATACATGAATATAAAGTTCTAATTGACACAGCTGATAATAACGGGTTACTTACAAAAAAAGAAAAAAGATTTTTACATGTTCCCTTTCCTAACATACCGTTTATTTATCACCTTCCGAAAATACACAAATCTCCTACTAATCCCCCTGGACGCCCTATCATTTCTGGAATCGGTTCATTAACAAGTAATCTCTCCCACTTTGTAGATTTACATTTACAACCCTTTGTGCATAACTTACCCTCTTATTTAAAAGATTCTGATCAGTTAATAAGAGAATTACTAAATCTGAACACTGATCTAGATATATTTCCAATACATTTCCTAACAGCTGACGTGAATGCCCTTTATAGTAATATTCCACATAACAAGGGCCTAGAAGTAATTAATTCCGTTTTAGCAACTAGCACGGCGATTCCAACAGCGCAGGCTAACTTTTTAAGTAACTGTATTAAATTTATTCTGACACATAACCTTTTTACCTTTGGGAATGAGTTTTTTAATCAAATCAAGGGTTGTGCCATGGGCACACGCTTTGCACCATCATATGCGAATTTATATATGGGAGCCTTCGAGGAAGAATACATCTATGGAGACCACCCTTTTAAAGATAACATTTTATTGTACAAACGTTACATAGATGATCTCTTTTTTATTTGGAAAGGTGATAAGAATGGGGCTTTTAAATTTATGGAGATTTTAAATTATAATAATTTTGGATTATCTTTCACACACACCTTTTCCGTAACATCAATTGACTTTTTAGATCTAACAATCAGTTATGACCTTACTAACCATGTTTTTAACACCAAAACACATTTTAAGTCAGTTGATGTTAATAGTTATTTAGATTTTAAAAGTGCGCACTATCCCCCTTGGATAAAAAATGTGCCCTTCGGACAATTCCGAAGGGTTAGGAAAAATTGCACCAAGGACAGTGATTTTAATAGAGAATGTACGGTCCTTGAAAAAAGATTTAGGGAAAAGAATTTCCTGACTAATCTGATTAAGGGAGCACGGTGCAAAGCCGCTAAGCTGTCTCAAGAGCTTTGTATTAACCATATCCGTAAGAAAACTGAGTCTACCTATAGAAATACTAATTTTATTACGACTTTTAACAGTGAGAACAAAATTATTAGAACTATTTTATCCAAACATTGGAATATTTTAAAAAATGATCCTCATCTGGTTAACGATTTATCAGATATGCCAAAAATTACTTTTAGACGTGCACAGACTTTGAGAAACATCCTTGCGCCTAGCAGAGTACGCAAATCTAAACTACCAAGTTTTAAATTGTTTCCTACTATTTGTGGCGCTTTTAAATGTGGTCACCCACGTTGCCTGTGTTGTAATAACATCCTTCATAGACAAACCACTTTTACATCTACAGTCACAAAGGAATTTTTTAAAATTAAAACTTTTCTTAACTGCGGCAGTTCATATATAGTATACCTGATTGAATGTCCTTGCCACTTGCAATATGTTGGTAGAACCACGCAATGCCTACGTACTAGAATGAATAACCATAGATTCAACGTCAACACTGGTTTTCTGAAACACAGTCTCTCCCGACATTGTGCCTCTTTTCACAACAGAGAGTTTGACACATTAAATATTATTCCTATTGAACACATTTCATGTGATGTCCCTAATAGATTTTATAAATTGAAACAAAGGGAGAACTATTGGATTTTTAAGTTACAGACATTGAATCCACGAGGTCTTAATGATATTTCAGAATCTTCCTTGGACTGATGTCCTACTGACCTCTCAACTCATATGGATTTTTATCGTATAATGTTGTTCATTTTTAAAAAAAAAAAAAAAAAAAAAAATATATAAAAAAATAAAAAAAATAAAAAATAAAAAAATTCATTTTATATAGATATTTATATTTAATCTTATTATTATAGGTTACAAAGGTTATTGATTCGATATACATTCGAATATATACATTTGTTTTACATGAATAGATTTAACGTTGACCCCTTAAACGTGTCCCCTTTGAATTTGAACACTGGCCCTGGGGGTTCTGTAATATTGTTGACGATCCTCTTGGTTGCTTAACTACGGAGATAATATCACATACTATTTTAATAACCCGTTAATTCTTGTTGGTTAATCGAAAATGCATTGTTTGTTTGCCCTTAAATAACTATTTTTCTAAAAATTTGCCCTTCATTAATTGCCCTTTGTGACTTTGTTGACTACTATATTTAATATTTTCAAATTATGGGTGGACAATATAAGACATCCATAAATACCGTTAAATATGGCTGACTATGTGTCATCTATTTATTCTTTTTTTCTTTTTATATTTATATTTTAAACACAAATATTATGTATTATACTAGGATCATTTTTTAATAATCTGATTATTTCCTTTGTTGCTTATAGTTATATTGTTTACTCCTTCTAATATTTTGCACTTTGCTGACAGCTTTTTGTGATTCTGTTACTAATAAAAGATTGGCATTTTGTCAATCTTTTTTTATCTTTGTCACTTTGACAACACTGCTATGTATAAATGCCGTTTTAATACGGCACATTTTAGCGCTTGTGTCTGACATTCTAAATTTCTGCTGCGTAAGTGACAGATATTTCTGCAGTAATATTTCAAATATTAATGACTTATGATTTACACGAATGGGTCGGTTTGCATGCTACCAATGGGATTAGTAATGTGAACTGTCCTTATTATCAAACCATTGCGGCTTTTATGTATGTGTTCTAGAAAAAATATCTATTTATTCCCTTAAGTGTTTATTATTTTTTCTAATATATATATATTTGTTAAATTCTGTTTATACTTATAGTCCCTACCTTTTCGTTTTGTCACATAATAATGGTTAACCATTATTGTGTTTTTTTCTGATTATAAAATCGTATGTAAAGCTGATTTGGCTACTATTGACACTTTGCGTTTCTGTACACCGGTTTTATACATCGGATGGTTTTTAAAATATATATTTTTATATATTTTATTTTCTTTATTATTGTTTACATCATCTAACAATAATATTAGAGACACTAAAAAATATTTACTGCATCGAACTATACGCGCTCATATATATATTTCTTTTTCTGTCAATTCATCATTTAATGTAATGCATTCCTTGTTTTTAATGATATTTTTACATGTATATTTGTCTATACACTATTTCAATGTTGTGTATGATGGATTCAACATTTATTTATGTATTAATTCATTCATTTATTCTATGAAATTAATACGGGTATGCTTCCCGCTTTTTTTCTTTCCCCTGTGCAAGTGTTATTTTATGTGCTAATGATTTTTTCTAAGTTAGCCCTTTGATACAGCTGTTAATCATGACGTTCTAATTAACTTCCTGACCTCTCCCACCTCTGACTCTTGTTTGTCTAATATCTATAGGTATATAAGGAACCCCTTTGTATATGTTTTTAATGGCCTGAGGAAGACACTAGTTCAGTGTTGAAACGCGTAGCCATCTATTGTTCAATAAATAATTATTATATAATTATTATATATCTTCTATTTTTTCATTGACTTTCCACCACAACCACGCAGCAGCGCCCTATAGGATCCTCCTTTTTTCTTCCTTCGTTTACATTCTTTCAAACAAAATGTAGGTTTAGCAAATTTTTTTCTAATTTCCACAAGGACTAAAGGAGAAAAAGCACAACAAAATTTGTAAAGTAATTTCTCCCGAGTAAAACAATACCCCACATGTGGTCATAAACGGCTGTTTGGACACACGGTAGGGCTTAGAAGGGAAAGAGCGCCATTTGGCTTTTGGATCACAAATTTAGCAGGAATGGGTTCAGGAGGCCATGTCACATTTGCAAAGCCCCTGAGGGACCAAAACAGTGAAAACCCCCAAAAAGTTACTCGTTTTAGGAAACTACACCCCTTGAGGAATTTATCTGGGGGTATAGTGAGCATTTTGACCCCACAGGTGTTTCATAGAATTTATTAGAATTGGGCAGTGAAAATAAAAAAATAATCCTTTTTCTTCAATAAGACGTAGCTTTAGCTCAAAAATTTTCATTCAACAAATAAAGGAAAAAAAGAACCCCAACATTTGTAAAGAAACTTCCCTGGAGTACGGCAATACCCCATATGTGGTCATAAACTGCTGTTTGGGCACACGGCAAGGATCAGAAAAGAAGGAGCGCCATTTGGCTTTTGGAGGACAGATATTGATGGATTGGTTTCTTGACAACATGTCACTTTTGCAAAGTCCCTAAGGTACCAGTACAGTGGAAAATACCCAAAAGTGACTCCATTTGTGTTACTACACCCCTTGAGGAATTCATCTAGGGGTGTAGTGAGCATTTTGACACCACAGGTGTTTCATAGATTTTATTTAAATTGGGCAGTGAAAATAAAAATTGAATTTTTTTCCAATAAATTGTAGCTTTAACGCAAAATTTTTCATTTTCTCCAAAAATAAAGGAGAAAAAGAACCCCGACATTATTAAAGCAATTTCTCCCGAGTACAGCAACACCCCATATGTGGTCATGGTCACACGGCAGGGCTCAGAAGAGAAGAACCGCCATTTGGCTATCGAAGTACAGATTTTGCTGGATTGGTTTCTGGTCGCTATGTAGCATTTGCAAAACCCCTGTGGGACAAAAACAGTGGAAACCCCCCAGAAGTTACCCCATTTTGGGAACTACACCCCACAAGGTATTCACCTAGGGGTGTAGTGAGCATGTTTACCCTGCAGGTGTTTTGCAGAAATTAGTGTGCACTCGATATTGTAGAGTGAAAATGGGATTTTTTTCATAGATATGCCAATATGTGGTGCCCAGCTTGTGCCACCATAACAAGACAGCTCTCTAATTATTATGCTGTGTTTCCCGGTTTTAGAATCACCCTACATGGGGCACTAATCTGTAAGATACAGCTGACATCCGGGGATGATGACACCGACTCAGCTTCTGAGCCAATGCCATGCATTTGTCGTAAGTATACGACATTTTGCGGTAGGCATTGGCTTTCTATGACGTATACTTACAACAAATTTCGGGAAGGGGTTAAAAAGAGTGTAAAATTCAAAAATAAACCTTATTCACCTACAGTGTTATATTCATTTAAAGAAGCGCATAGCAAAATTGTGACATTTTCTCTGGTCACTTAGCTGTAAAACAGCCGGGTCCTTAACCGGTTAAAGATCATTAATTGTCTATGTGAATTTATTATAACACAAGTTCCCATGACCGGCTCATGAATATAATAAGTCATCATATGATGTTATTCTTAGTAACACACTTTGTAAATTTAATCCTGGTAATTATATAAAGACCTTGTGCCCCGGTCTAGAGGTAGTCACCCCGTCTGTGATACAGGAGTAGATGATGGATCCCAGTTCCCATAAGCTCTATCATGTACATGACTTTGATACCAGACAATGTCTGGAGCATTACTTTTCAGATAAAGCTGACATGGTCTTTGGAGATGACTCCTTGAAATTTCTCATTGAAAATCTTAGACAAGTTTTTGAAGTGGGTATGTATTCTGATTTTATTACTCCTTAGATACATTCATGTGTATATTATTATATGTTTACTTGTTTTAAAGAATTGTAAACAACTGAGAGAACTTTTGAGAGAACTTTTTTTTGGGTGTGGAAGATCAGAGAGGGCGAAAATATTGCCCCAGTCTTAGCAACTGGAAAATCACAGGGCACAGAGCAAAACCCTACTCATTGTATATAATGAAGAATATTGGGTGTCAGGGTTTAGTAGATTTTCCCTTCTCTAACCTCGAGAACCCTGGAAAACATTTTGGCGGATGATGAAGGGCATCTCAAAAATTCCAATTGTAGGGACAATTACCTAAATCTGCTGTTAGTTTGAGTTTGAGATGCTGTTTTTTTATGATTTCTTCCAACTATTATTTTTTTAAACTCAAACCCGTTCTCTAAAATCTTTAATTCTGTGTTCAATGTCAGATATCCATACTTCAAAAAAATGCACCAATAATAATTTTCTGTGCAGTTTATAACGAATAGCATATTAAGAGGATGGTGTCATATTGGGATGGAGATATCACTTTCTATGTCACTTCAGACTACACATGAATGACAGTTCGTCAGGGTTCTTTTTTGACAGATTCTACACAGGGTCAGGTCCAGTCACATCACAAGGACTCAAAAACTAAAAGGCGAAAAAGTAATCATAGAGTAGATCAAGAAGTTTTTGGGGGAAAAAATGCTAACAGATGGCACAGCTATGTAGTATTGCCAGTGAGGGGTCTAGAAATCAGAAACCTCAGGTGTCCTAAGTGAAGCTGTAGATCTATGGATATTTATTAAAACTGAAGGGACCAAATTAAAGCTCATAAATCCTAAAAAAGTTGATTTCATTTTCTCAGAAATGTTTTCCAGACAATAATGTCTACTCCTAGGACTGCTGAGCCTGTATATATGGTTTTGCTGAATCCCCATAACTATAACTTCCCTTGGGACACATTATATGGTTTCTGTGTGTCCAGTGTGGTGCCTTAGAATATGCAATCCAGCCAGGGGGGGCTAGGACCTTTCTTCTAATTTACATTATACAGACCATACTACATAAGGGCCCCCATGTTTGCTTTTTTTAATTTTTGGTATTTTATTCTACATCTGGATACATGAGTTGCTGCCACAACATGTAAGCAGCTGCACCCCTGGTTATTGAGACACATAGGGTGACCTATATACCAGTCCATCAGGTAAGCACCTCTTCTTTAAAATTATTTCAGTCCTCACCTTTTAAAAATTATTGTTGTTGTCGACATACTAAATTATAACTTTATAACTGCTCGTAATGTACATATTAGAAGCATTAGATTACTAACACCAAATCTAGCCCCCAAGAACAATTGAGAATAATTATTTTTTTTAGATTTTGGGGAGTTGGAAACTCAATGTTTACATAGTTTGCTAGAAGTGATATAGACGTATGTCCTTGTTTATCCACACAATTTATGAAGATTTAATGTTTAAGATGTTTCAGTATTCACATTTTTTCTGCAGGTCATATTAATGGAGACATCTTGATTGACCTCAGTTCTGGTTCCATCATTCATCATTTATATTCAGCCAGTGAGTTTTTCAAAAACATCATAGTGCTGAAGGTCAATAATAAATGCATCATGGAGCTGAAGAGATGGGTGGACGAACGTACAGGAGCATTTTATTGGGGCCATACATCAAAACATCTTCAAGAGAATGAAGAAAACAGGTGATGTATTGGTCCAAATATCAAGAGAAAAACGACTGTCATTGTGATTGCTGCTCCTTAACGCTTTCATGACCAAGGGTCATTGATACCCCTGTGTCCAGGTCAAATTTTCCATTTCTGATATGCATCTTTAAACGATAATATCTTTGCAACCGCTTTGAATATCATAACTATTTTTATTTAGTTTTTGTTTTTACAAGACTTATGAGGCTTTCATTTTCTGGAATAGTTTAAATTATTTCATGTGTTCTATAGATTCATTACACATAGAGTGATCTATTTCTAGCATTTTTTTTCTTTTAATGTTGATGATTTTGGTAACAGTTAATGAAAACCCAAAATTTTGTGTCTCAGAAAATTAGAATATTATATAAGCTCAATTTCAAAAATGATTTTTAATACCTAAATGTTGGCCTACTGAAAAGTATGTACAGTATATGCCCTCAATACTTGGTCAGGGCTCCTTCTGCCTGAATTACTGCACTAATGCGGTGTGGCTTGAAGGTGATCAGCCGGTGGCACTGCTGAGATTTTATGGAAGCCCAGGTTGCTTTGATGGCGGCCTTCAGCTCGTCTGCCTTGTTGGGTCTGGTGTCTCATCTTCCTCTTGACAATACCCCATGGAGGTTTAGGTGAGGCAAGTTTGCTGGCCAATGAAGCGCAGTGATGCTGTGGTTATTAAACCAGGTATTGGTACTATTGGCAGTGTGGGCAGGTGCCAAGTCTTGCTGGAAAATGAAATCAGTATCTCCATAAAGCTTGTGAGCAGAGGGAATCATGAAGTGCTAAAATATCCTGGTAGACGGTGCGTTGACTCTGGACTTGATATAACACAGTTGACAAACACTGTTGCTCAGTGGTCCACTGTTCCACTGGTCCACTGTTGCTCGTTCATCTGCTGATAGTTGCACTGTTTACACAGGGCAAATATCGGCAACGAGCGTTCTATGAATGCTCGTCTGCCCGATAATCGCCCAGTGTAAAATCCTCTTTAGAGTTCAGAGCTGCTTGAAAAGTTTGTTAAGCAAACAAACTCTCTTATGATGACCATGATTAGACAGTCATGGTGATCATCAGCTCCTTATCTGCCCAGATAACAAGCTTAATGGCTCTGTTATCTCTGAGCAGATGTTGTGGACTGAGGGAGAAGGAGGGGGAGGTGCCGTCACACGGGGGAAAGAGTTGGGAGAGATAGAAAAGTGCAGCACTGATTCCGTGTGAGCAGCACTGTACTTCTAAGCTTAGTTTCATTAAAAAAAACACATGTTTTATGAAACTAATTAACCCCTTCCCGACATTTGACGTAAATGTACGTCATGGAAAGCATTGACTTCCCGCAAAATGCTGTACAGTTACGTCAAATGTTTGGCACCGGCTCAGAAGCTGAGTCGGTGCCATCATCGTCGGATCTCAGCTGTATCTTACAGCTGACATCCGACTGTAATGGCGGGGACCGAAATTAGCTTCGATCCCCGCCATTAACCCCTTAAGTGCAGCGCTCAAACGCGATCGCTGCACTTAAGGTGTTTGCAGCTCATCGGAGCCCCAGCAATGAAATTGCCGGGGTTCCGGTGGCTGCAATGGCAACCGGAGGCCTAATACTGGCCTCCCTGTCTGCCTAGCACCAAAGCCGGTCAAGATCCGCCCGGCGGCGGAGCCTGATCGGCTTCCGTAGCTGCCGGCAAGATGGCGCCGGGTCAGGAGCTGATCCGGCGTCATCAGCGGTGGAAGTCAGCTGTACTGTACAGCTGACATCCACCTGTAACGGCAGGAACCGGAGCTAGCTCCGATCCCTGCCATTAACCCCTTCGATGCAGCAATCGAAAGTGATTTCTGCATCGTAGCGGTTACTAGCAGATCGCCAGCCCTGAGAGGCAATCGGGACTGGCGACTGCTGTTATGGCAACAGGAGACACAATGGTCTCCTGCTCTGCCATTATGGAAGCCGATTTAGGCCCCGCCGGGAGGCGAAGCCTAATCGGCTTGCTGTCAGTGAATGACTGACAGATCTAATACATTGCACTACATAGGTAGTGCAATGTATTAGAAAAAAAAAAAATCTGACCATTGGACCTTCAAGTCCCCTAGTGGGACTTGAAGAAAAGTGTAAAAAAAAGTATAAAAAAGTGTAAAAAAAAGTGCAAAAAATAAAAGTTTGAAAACAATAAAAGTTTCAAGTAATCAAATAAAACACAATCCCCCTTTTACTCTTATCAAGTCCTTTATTATTGAAAAATAATAATAAACCATATGTATTTGGTATCGCCACGACCGTAACGACCTGAGTTATCAAAATATTATATTATTTATTGCACGCGGTGAACAGCGTAAAAAAAAAACGTTAAAAACTTTACCAGAATTTCTGTTTTTTGGTCACTTTGCCCTACAAATATTAGAATAAAAAGTGATCAAAAAGTCGCACGTATCCAAAAATGGTACCTATAAAAACTATAGTTCGTCCCGCAAAAAACAAGCCCTCATACACCTCCGTCGACAAAAAAATTAAAAAGTTATGGTTCTCACAACTTGGCGACAGAAAAAATACATTCTTTTTACAAAAGTAATTTTATTGTGCGAAAAGTTGTAAAACATAAAAAAGTGCTATAAATTAGGTATCGCCATAATCGTACTGACCCACAGAATAAAGTTAACATGTAATTTATAACGCATGGTGAACGCTGTATAAAAAAAACGGAAAAATTGAGTTTTTTTGTTTACCTGGCATCCCAAAAAATAGGATAAAAGGTGATCAAAAAGTCACATGTACCCCAAAATGGTACCAATAATAACTACAGCTTGTCCCGCAACAAACCAGCCCTCATACCGCTACGTCTATGAAAAATAAAATTAGTTAAGGCTCCAATAAGTCAGGAAATAAAAAAATATGCAGTTGTGCCCGAGGGGAACATTTCTTCTGCTTCAAGAGGCGATTTATCAAGGACCTAAAATTAGGGAACCAGGAAGGGGAGAGCCCAAACATATCCGCTGGAAGCGACGGTGCCCGTATTATACCAGGACAACACTTTCCCAGCAAAATTCCCCAAACTACAAAAGGTGCGGAGTGTGGACCAAAAAGGGGATAAGAAATGACACCATTTATCAGTGCGACACTGGCCTGTGCGGAAAGGATTGCTTCACAGCGTAACACACATCTATGGATTATTATTTTTTTTTTATACCACCTGACTATGCCCCTTATATACTCCGCCCTGCTTACATGTACCCCCACATTATAAAACACCAGCAATACTCAAACAAATATAGTACCAAGCAAAATCCACTCTCCAAAAGCCAAATGGTGCTCCCTCGGCTCTGAACCCTACAGCGTGCCCAAACAGCAGTTTCCTTCAACATATATGGCATCGTCATACCCGGGAGAACGCTTTTAACAATTTTTGGGGTGTGTGTCTCCAGCGTCATAAGCTGGGCATGACATATTTGCCACTGAATGGCATATCTAGGGAAAAATATAAATTTTTAATTTGCACCATCCGCAGCGCATTCATTTATGGAAAAGACCTGTAGGGTGAAAATGCTCACTACACCCCTTAATAAATGCCTTGAGGGGTGTAGTTTCCATAGTGGGAGTCACTTATCAGGGGTTTCTTTTTATTATTTCACATCTGAGCCTCTGCAGTTGTAAACCAATACTTTGTAAATCGCCAAATTAGGCCTCCACTCCGCATGGCACTCTTCACTTCTGAGCCCTGTCATATGTCCAGACAAAAGATTAGGGCCACATGTAGGGTGTTTCTAAAACCGGGAAACACCGCATAATAATTAGAGAGCTGTCTTGTTATGGTGGCACAAGCCGGGCACCACATATTGGCATATCTATGGAAAAAAATCCCATTTTCACTCTGCAACATCGAGAGAACACTAATTTCTACAAAACACCTGCAGGGTTAAAATGCTTACTACACCCCTTGGTAAATGCATTGAGGGGTGTAGTTTCCAAAATGGGGTCACTTCTGGGGGGTTTCCACTGTTTTGGGCCCAAAGGCGCCCAGAAATCAATCCAGCAACATCTGCACTCCAAATGGCGGTCCTTCCCTTCTGAGCCCTGCCGTTTGCCCAAACAGCAGTTTATGACCACATATGGGGTATTGCCGCACTCGGGACAAATTGCTTTACAAATGTTGGGTTCTTTTTTTCCTTTATTTGTTGAGAAAATGAAAAAAAATGTGCTAAAGCTACGTCTTATTGAAGAAAAAGGACTGTTTATATTTTCACTGCCTAATTCTAATAAATTCTATGAAACATCTGTGGGGTCAAAATGCTCACTACACCCCTAGATGAATTCCTCAAGAGGTGTAGTTTCCTAAATGGAGTCCCTTTTTGGGCGTTTTCATTGTTTTGTCCCCTCAGGGGCTTTGCAAATGTGACCTGGCCTCCGCAAATCATTCCTGCTAAATGTGATCTCAAAAAGCCAAATAGTGCTCTTTCCCTTCTAAGCCCTGCCGTGTGTCCAAACAGCCGTTTATTACCACATGTGGGGTATTGTTTTACTCGGGAGAAATTGCTTTACAAATTTTGTGGTGCTTTTTCTCCTTCAGTCCTTCTGGAAATGAGAAAAAATTAGCTAAACCTAGATTTTTTTTGAAAAAATGTAGATTATTATTTTCAGGGCCTACTTCCAATAATTTCTGCAAAAAAACTGTGCGGTCAAATCGCTCACTATACCCCTAGATAATTTCCTCAATGGGTGTAGTCTCCAAAATGGGGTCACTCGTGGGGGGTTTCCACTGTTTTGTCCCCTCAGGGGCTTTGTAAATGTGACATGGCCTCCGCAAACCATTCCTGCTAAATGTGAACTCCAAAAGCCAAATAGTGCTCTTTCCCTTCTAAGCCCTGCCGTGTGTCCAAACAGCCGTTTATTACCACATGTGGGGTATTGTTTTACTCGGGAGAAATTTCTTTACAAATTTTATGGTGTTTTTTCTCCTTTAGTCCTTGTGGAAATGAAAAAAAATTAGCTAAACCTACATTTTATTTGAAAAAATGTTGATTTTAATTTTCATGGCCTACTTCCAATAATTTCTGTAAAAAACCTGTGCGGTCAAAATGCTCACTACACCCCTAGATAATTTCCTTGAGGTGTCTAGTTTCCCAGATGGGGTCACTTTTGGGGGATTTTTACTGTTTTGTCACTTCAAGAGCCCTTCAAACCTGACATGGTGCCTAAGATATATTCTAACAAAAATAAGGCCCCAAAATCCACTAGGTGCTCCTTTGCTTCTGAGGCCGGTGCTTCATTCCAGTAGCACGCTACGGCCACATGTGGGATATTTCCTAAAACAGCAGAAACTGGGCAACTAATATTGAGTTGCATTTCTCTGGTAAAACCTTCTGTGTTATAAAAAAAATTGTATTAAAAATTCATTTCTGCAGAAAAATAAAAGGACGTTCAAAAAACAATGCCAATCTAAAGTAGACATATGGGTGATGTTAAATAGCAACAATTTTGTGTGGTATAACTGCCTGTCTTACAAGCAGATACATTTAAATTGAGAACAATTCTAATTTTTGCAATTTTTCGCTAATTTTTGGTGTTTTTCTCAATTAAATACTGAACATATCGAGCAAATTTTGCCAGTAACATAAAGTCCAATGTGTCACGAGAAAACAATCTCAGAATCGCTTGGATAGGTGAAAGCATTCCGGAGTTATTACCACATAAAGTGACACATGTCAGATTTGAAAAATGAGGCTCTGTCAGGAAGGTCAAAAGTGGCTAAAGAGGGAAGGGGTTAAAAGAGGTGTTGGCACTTGTCAACAGAGAGAGAGTCAACACATAGATTAGTGCAGAGCTGCTCACACTGAAGCCGTTCTTCACTCTATAAACCCCGATGCACGATGTCAACGCCTATATACGTGACAACTGCACAGGCATCAGTAGTTGGAACATATATAGCCGCATGGCAGCCGTGAAGGGGTTAAACATCAAATATAATGGGAGATGGGACAAAAATGTAGGAAAATGTTTACTCTGTTAAAACTCAAGTCAGATGTAAAAGTTGTATCACCCACTCAGATCAATATTCTTATCCATAGGGGGCGATCTTATACAAGTTAATGCTGGAAAGACACAATATAAGTCTGACACTTGGTGCATCAGTCTTGGAAGATTTCAAGCATTACCTCTAGTATTGCAAGTCAATACTCCAGTGCTAAGTACCGAGCCACCATGTTGATGTTGACTGTGGGACAATCACTTTCCTTTTTTTTTTTCCAGTGACCAGTTTCAGGACCAGGCAGCAAAACTGAGATCAGCCATTCAACATGTTGTGAAATACGACCCGGAGAAAGAGAATATGACAGACCCGCTGGTCTTACCACCAGCCGATTGTGTCATCAGTGTTCTGCTCCTGGACCTTATCAGTAAAGATCAAGATGATTACATCAGATATCTGAGGAAGCTCTCTATGTTGCTAAATCCTGGGGGACACCTCATGTTAATGGGATGTTTAGATACAACATATTTTACAGTCGGAAAAGACAAGTTCCATATTTTTACATATGATGAGGATTTTGTCAGGAAAGCTCTAGTTGGAGAAGGTTTTATCATTGATTACTGTAATACCAAGGAGAGAACGGCTGTCAGTGACCTAGTTGACTATCAGGCCGTCATGATTATTGCAGCTCACAAGGAGAAGTAGGTTGAATCTCACAAAATCTCACAAAGTCTGCATGTCGTTACTTCATATCTTAAGCTTACAATTTTTTTTTTACAAAAATACGTTTTCTTAGTGCAGTATAGAATAGCATAAAAAAAAAGCATAAAAATAATTATTCGGTTCTTTTTGAGGCCTTGCCTTGAACTCAGGGCCGATTCTAGCTTTTGTGTTTCCTGGATTAAACTTCCGTCATATTTAAAGGACTTTACAAGTTTAACCCCTTCCCGCTCCTTGACCTGCTATTCCATCGTTGTTCACACTCAGTGACGGAATAGTACATCACGGGAGGAACGGCTGTTCTGGCCCCCCTCCCGGCGCACACAGGAGCTGTGACCGATGGTGGTGGTCCCCGCCGATTAACCCCTTAGAAGGCACGTTCAATCGCGGCTTCTTAGGGGTTAAAGCACCATTGATGACATGATCACGGGCGCTAATGGTCACTATGGCAACCGGAGGCCTAACAATGGCCTCCGGCTATTTCATCTACGGAAGCCTAGTAGGTCCTGACAATGTCAGGACCCACTATGCTTGCTGTCAGTGACTAGCTGACAGCTCTAATACACTGCACTACGCATGTAGTGCAGTGTATTAGAATAATGATCAGGGCCTCCTGTCTTCAATTCCCCCAGTGGGACAAAAAAAAAGGAAAAGAAAGTTGTATAAAAATAATAAAATAAACGTTTTGAAGTAATAAAAGTGAAAATCCCCCTTTTCCCTTATCAGACCTTTATTATTAAAAATATTAATAAAAAAATTTAAAAAAATAAGCTCGCACACAGCTTTTTTGATGGAAAAAGAAAAAAGTTATGGCTCCTAGAATAAGGCAACACAAAAAGTAATTGATTTTTTTAAAAACAGTATTCTATTTTGCAAACGCCATAAGGCATAAAAAAAAAATAAACATATGGTATCGCCCCGCAGAATAAAGTAAATATGTAATTTATAGCACATGGTAAACACTGTAAAAAAGGAATAAAAAGCAATAGTAGAAATGCTGTTCTTTAGTCACCACACCTCTTTAAAAAATGCATCCCATGAAAACTATAATGAATTCCTCAAGGGGTCTAGTTTCCAAAATGGGGTCACTTTTAAGGGGGTTATCTTGTACTGTATCTCAGAATCTCTGCAAATGCGACACCGCTTCCAGAAACCAATCCAGCTAACTCTACATGCCAAAAATCGCTCCATTCTGACCCCTGCCGTTTGTCCAACCAGCAGTTTATGACCATATATAGGGTATTACCATAATCGGGAGAAATTGCTTTTCTAATGTTGTGGTGCTTTTTCTCCATTAGTCTTTGTAAAAATTAAAAATTTGTACCTTTAATCAGAAAAATATGTTATTTTCAATTTCACAGCCTAATTCCACAAAATACTGCAAAAAAACGGTGGGGTCTAAATGCTCACTATGCCCCTCGATAAATTCCTTGAGGGATGTAGTTTGCCAAATGGGGTCACTTTTTGGGGGTTTAAACTGTTTTGTCACCACAAGACCTCTTCAAACCTGACATGGTGCCTAAAATAGATTCTAATATAAAGGAGGCCCCAAAATCCACTAGGTGCTTCTTTGCTTCTGTATCCTGTGCTTCAATCTATTACCACACTAGGGCCACATGTCGGATATTTCTAAAAATGGAAGAATCTGGGCAATACATATTAAGTTGTGTTTCTCTGGTAAAACCTTCTGTTTCACTGAAAAAAATTGAATAAAAAGGATTTTCTGCAACAAAAAAAAATTACATTTGCTTTAAATTTCTGTGAAATTCCTACAAGGTTAAACAAAATCTAAAGGTTGCTTTGAATACTTTGAGGGGTCTAGTTTTTAAAATGGGGTGTTTTATGGGAGTTTATAATATATAGGCCCCTCAAAGCCACTTCAGAACTCAACTGGTACCTAAAAAGAAAAGGTTTTGAAATTTTCTTCAAATTATTAGAAATTACTCCTTATGTTCTAAACCTTGTAACGTCCTAGAAAAATAAAAAATGATGCCAACACAAAGTAGACATATGGCAAATGTGAAATAGTAACTATTTTGTGTGGTATTAATATCTGTCTTACAAGCAGATACATTTAAATTCAGAAAAATTCTCTTTTTTACAAATTTTCTCAAAATTGGGCTATTTTTCACAAATAAACACTGAAAATATCGACCAAATTTTACCACTAACATAAAGTCCAATGTGTCACGAGAAAACAATCTCAGAATCGCTTGGAAAGGTATAAGCATTCCAGAGTTATTACCACTTAAAGTAATTTAAAAGTATATATTTTAGAAAAAATATGTATGTAATGTCGGGGAAGGGAGACGGACAGGTGAGCCCTAATCTACCAGCAACTCAGTCCCTGCCTACTTGCACGGCCCGTCCTAGGCGACGGCGTACAATTGGGCGACGGTCCCTACTCTCAATATGTGCACGACAGACAACACCAGACAAGGGTACACAGAAGCAAAGGGAAGTGGGGCAGTTGCCCACGGCAACACCGTGAGCAACAAGCAGTAGTGAACGAGCCGAGTCAAACCAGGAGAGTACATGGTAGCAAAAGCAGAGCAGGAGAATAGTCAGTCAAGCCAGGGTCAATATGAAGCAGAGGTCAATGGTAAATAGCAGGAACAGCAGAGCCAGGAAACAAGAGAATCACAGGCAAAGGACAAGCAGCAAATGAAGGTATAAATAGACCAAGGGCGGGAGCTAGAACCGTCTGGCCAGGCTGTGATAGGTTCTCCCACTCCTCAGCCTACCAGCCTAAGTGGTAGCAGATCGAGTCACTCTAGCAGACCTAGGAACAGATGCAGGCTGATTAACCACGGGCGTTGACACAGAAGCTGTGTCTGGCAAATCCTTTACAATATATATGTTAAAAATGGATATAGGAAAGCGCTACTCAGAAGGAAGGATAATCAGAATGATAATGATTGGTAGATTTATTTTGCAAAGAAGGGCAACGCGTTTCAACACAAAACCTGTGTCTTCATCAGGCCAAAAATAAGTAAAAACTATACTGAACACACATCTTAAATACACATGTGGATGAGGGGGAGGGTATCAAAGGAAAAAAAACGCCAAACACTAACAATCAATTACACAGATTACAACAGATGTGAATGACGTCATCAGGAAACTAGTCAGAATTAGAATAGCATAAGATATGTAAACAGATGATGGATAAATTATATAGCTTAAATGCAATGTACTAAGTATGAGGAAGTACAAGTTGAACACATATCCAAAACATGCAAAATAGTATGAAAGTAAAATTATCGGTTAGTGAAATAAACGTTCCAGAAAAACTTGCATATTGAAACATTATGCGATGTCTTTACTGGTATTCAGAAGACTCAAACTAAGGGAGGACGTGGAGAAAACAGATGCAGCAACACAGGGTAAAGCAGGAACGAAAGAAAGAACGGCCCGCCGGCGTCAGTGTAGTCAAGGAAACCTGAAGAGCTATGGTGGCCGTGAGGGTAAAAAAAGGTAGCGAAAGCAAAGCGGATCTGTCATAATACCGGAGGAGAAAGGGGATACGTATGCAGGGAACATGGAGACAGTAAGTAGAGAGATATGTTACATCTTTAGGAATGTTGTTTATTTGAAGATACAGGGAAAGGGATGACAAAGTATATATGTGTATATAGAAAGTATATATTAATAATAATACGCTCATTGGATGTTAATCAAAGAGGAAAGGGATGATATGAGTAAATGAGGGTGAAATAAATAGAGGACATCGTAATAAACACATGTATATAGAGATATGTTTAAGGAGAATGATGCAGTTAAAACATGGTAATTTCTTGGAGCTATACAATATGATTAGATACATAAATTTCTAAAGACAATGTAAATTCATAATGTTAACAGGAACTAAGACTCAAAAAGAAAAAAGAAAAATCACGGAGTAATCATATGAATAGCATGAATAACAGGTGTGGTAGTCAGATATTTGTGAAATAGAAACATATATATATTATTTTACTAAAAATATATAATAAAATAAAATAGTTTTTAAAATGTCAGTCTAGTGCAGATTCAGAAATGTCATTAAAGGGTTATTCCCATCTTCAAAAATGTATCTAGGAAGCTCCCCCATGTAAAAATAAGAAGTTTTCTAATTACCTGTCCGTCGCCCAGCGATGTCGTTTTCTTGATATTCTTGATAGAAGTCCAGGTTGGTCCCTCTTTGTATCTTGCTCGTTGTCCAGGTTCCCGGCCACCGCTATTTACCTTTAGCGGTGGCCGCGCATGCGTAATGACATCCTCTGCGTCCTGAGCAGAGGATGTCATTTACTCGTGAACGCGCATCTCGGCGCAACTCGGCGCATGCTCAGGAGATGCAGTGGAAGGCACCCGTCGCGAGGAAAAGTGTGCGCTCCGCTAAAGGTAAGTATATATATATATGTGTGTGTGTGTTTGTGTATGTGTGTGTTTGTGTATATCTGCGTGTTTGTGTATATGTGTGTGTGTTTATGTATATATGGGTGTGTTTGTGTATATGTGTTTGTGTATGTTTGTGTGTGTGTTTGTGTATATGTGTGTGTGTATTTGTGTATGTGTGTGTGTGTGTTTATGTGTGTGTGTGTATATATGGGTGTATTTGTGTGTATGTGTATATTTTTGTGTGTGTGTGTTTGTGTATATCTGTGTGTTTGTGTATATGTGTGTGTGTTTGTGTGTTTATGTGTGTGTGTTTGTGTATATATGGGTGTGTTTGTGCATATGTGTATATGTTTGTGTGTATATGTTTGTGTGTGTTTTTGTATATGTGTGTGTTTGTGTATATGTGTTAGTGTATATATGGGTGTATTTGTGTATATGTTTGTGTGTATATGTTTGTGTGTGTGTGTGTATGTGTGTTTTTGTATATGTGTGTGTTTGTGTATGTGTTTGTGTATGTGTTTGTGTATATATGGGTGTGTTTGTGCACATGTGTTTGTGTCTATGTTTGTGTGTATATGTGTATGTTTGTGTATATGTTTGTGTGTATATGTGTGTTTTTTGTGTGTTTCTGTGTGTGTGTGTGTGTGTGTGTGTGTGTATATATATGGGTGTGTTTGTGCATATGTGTATATGTTTGTGTGTATATGTTTGAGTGTGTTTTTGTATATGTGTGTGTTTGTGTATATGTGTGTGTTTGTGTATATATGGGTGTGTTTGTGTATATGTGGGTGTGTTTGAGTATATGTTTGTGCGTATATGTTTGTGTGTATATGTTTGTGTGTGTGTGTGTATGTGTTTGTGTGTTTATGTGTGTGTGTTTGTGTATATATGGGTGTTTGTGTACACGTGTTTGTGTATATGTTTGTGGGTATATGTGTGTGTTTGTGTGTATATGTGTGTGTGTTTGTATATATGTTTGTGTGTATATGTGTGTGTATGTGTGTGTTTGTGTAATATATGGGTGTGTGTTTATATGTGTTTGTGTATATGTTTGTGTGTGGTTGTTTGTGTGTGTGTAGGTGAGTATAAGTATTGGTATTGTTCACATTGATAACTTTTTTTTATGTTGTTGCAGATTTTGATGTACCGATTGGACTATGTTTTCGATTCTTTGGACTACTGCGTAGATCTACGTTTTTTGCAAATTTTAATAAAATGGTTAACGAGGGTTTTGTTGGGGATTTCTTATTTCAATAAAAAAAAAATGTATTTGTGTTTTTTTTTCAAACTTTATTAGTGCCTAGATAATGGCAGTTGGCTTATTGACAGCGTACATTATTAAGGCGGTACTTAGTGTTAGCCGGTGCAGAGGCTAGCACTAACCACCCATTATTACCCCGGTACCCACCACCACCAGGGGTGCCGGGAAGAGCTTGGTACGATCCAGTACCCGACCATCTGTTATGATGGTCTGGTACTGGGGCGGCCGCAGGCTGGTATTATGAGCCAGGGAAAGGCCAAAAACAGAGGACCTTCCCACCCTTGCAATGCTAGGCTGCTGCTGCTGCTGTGTTGTATCGGGCTGGTTATAAAAATGGGGGGGACCCCCACGTCGATTTTTTTTTAAATTTAACAATAGACGTTGGGTCCCCCACATTTTTAATAACCAGCCATATGCAAGGCCGCAGCAGCCTGGCATTACACGGGTGGGAGGGGCCACTGGTTTAGTACATTCCCAGGCTAATAACACTTTGTTGTTTGTGGCTGGTTATGATAAATTGGGTGGAACCCCATGTCTTTTTAATAAAAATAATAAGTAAATAATAAAAAAAATTATGTGGCGGTCTCCCCCACTTTTATAACCAGCCAGATACAACACAGCAGCAGCAGCCTAGCATTATAATGGTGGGAAGGTCCACTGTTTTTGGCCCTTCCCAGCCTCATAGTACCAGCCTGCGGCCTCCCCAGAGCCCGACCATCACAACAGATGGTCGGGTACTGGATCGTACCTGGCTCTTCCCGGCACCCCTGGTGGTGGTGGGTACCGGGGTAATAATGGTGGTTAGTGTTAGCCTCTGCACCGGCTAACACTAAGCCTCGCCTTAGTAATGGATGTTGTCACTCAGACAGCGGCCATTACTAAAGTGGTAGTAATAAAACTTGAAAAGAAAAGACAAAGATATAGATAAAATATTTTATTTGAAATAAAGCACCCCCAACACAACCCTCATTAACCATTTTATTGTAGAAAAAAAAAACGTCATCTAAGTAGTTCTCGAAACCGACGTAGTCCAAACACCAAACCTGTAAAAAATATATATATAAAAAAAAAGAAATAAAACATGTTGTAGGCTTAGTTTCAGTTGCATGTGTGATACTGACTGTTATACCATGTATAGAAGCCTGCCACGAAGTTGACTTAGATACAGGGCGCCAGCAGACAGTATCATACATGGCCATACAGACATATATACATATATACAAACAAACATACATACAAACATACATACATATATAAAAGCATGCACATATATACATGCAAACATACATACTAACATGCACATATATACATACATGACAACATACATACATACATACATACATGACAACATACATACATACATACATACATACATACATACATACATGACAACATACATACATACATACATACATACATTACAACATACATACATACATACATACATGACAACATACATACATACATACATTACAACATACATACATGACAACATACATACATACATACATACATACATACATGCAAACATACATACATGCATATATACACATACATACATGACAACATACATACATGCAAACATACATATATACATGCAAACATACATACTAACATGCACAAATATACATACATGCCAACATACATGCATGCAAACATACATACATACATACATACATACATACATACATACATACATGCCAACATACATACATACATACATACATACATACATTACACCATACATACATACATACATACATACATACATGACAACATAAATACATAGATTACAACATACATGACAACATACATACATACATACATACATACATGCAAACATACATACATACACATACATACATGACAACATACATACATGCAAACATACATATATACATGCAAACATACATACTAACATGCACAAATATACATACATGCCAACATACATGCATGCAAACATACATACATACATACATGCCAACATACATACATACATACATACATGACAACATACATACATACATACATACATACATACATACATACATACATGACAACATAAATACATAGATTACAACATACATGACAACATACATACATACATACATGCAAACATACATACATGCATATATACACATACATACATGCCAACATACATGCATGCAAACATACATACATACATACATACATACATACATGCACATATACACATACATACATACATACATACATGACAACATACATACATGACAACATACATACATGACAACATACATACATACATACATGACAACATACATACATACATACATACATACATGCACATATACACATACATACATACATACATACATGACAACATACATACATGACAACATACATACATGACAACATACATACATACATACATGACAACATACATAAATACATACATACATACATGCACATATACACATACATACATACATACAAACATACATACATACATACATACATACATACATACATGCCAACATACATACATGCAAACATACATACATACACACATGCACATATACACATACATACATACATACATACATACATAAATAAACTCACCTAAGACGTTCCCACGGAGATCTGAACGGTCCCGTCACTTTTCTTCTTACTGCTCCCACTCACAATAACAGACCGGTGGGCGCAGATGACGGAATCACGTGTGCCTGATATGATTACGTCATCTGCGCCACAACGCATTGTTACTACGAATGCGAGCGGCGCCAAGTAGCAGGAAGATGGCATGTGACGGGACCTTTCAGAGCTCCGTAGGAATGTCTTAGGTGAGTTTATTTTTTTAATATATTTTTTGTTGTTCGCCGGGTGCTGATGCAGGACCGGTGCAGCGGCTACAAAAATGACATGTAGTGACAGGGTGGGGGAGGGAAAAGTTGATGGCGCTGTGGTAACTATTAGTTGTTATCCCTGTGCAGCTCCTCTGGTGATGATGTGTTATCTCTGGTATTCTCCATCTTGTTGTTGTTACTGATGTCGGTTGCTGTCTGTCCCAGTCTTATTCTCCCACAATGTCTGACTGCTGCTGAAAGCTGCAAATACTGCAACAGGTTCTGGGCCCAGACGAGGAGCAGAACAGCTCAGTGACCCGACTGATAGCAGGAATCACCCCGAGGTCTCACCTCCTGAATACACGTACGAAACAAAGTCCATATGTTAACTGGGGTTAAAATAACAAGTTCCAAGGTAGATAAATAATTAATTTTATTCAACTGGCCCCGTCACTACATTTGATTCCAGCAGAGATAACGAGGATCAACTGACCAATAAATCTACTGTTTTACTTATAGTTGATAGATATTTTCTTTGACAATATTTTACTGGTATTGTAAATAAATATATCCTTTCTAGTAACACAGAGATGGCTGATTTACATCAAATACGATAGTTTTCTTATCTGCAGTCACAGTCATCACAGTGAGGAGAGCGATGGCTGACGGGTGTTGTCTCCCAATGTACCTTTCATAAAATTCACTCTTAAATGTTTCCTTTCCTGATGACTATGGTGTCATCTCAGTCTAATCCAATGTGTCTATAGCATCTGATGTTTCACCTCACAGGTATCTGCACCTTTCTAGGTAATCAGAGAAATCCTATCCTTGTCAGCAGATATGTCTGGTCTCTCTTTAGTATTTATAGCGCTCTTCTGAACACACTTATTTTCTTGTATTCCTCTCTAGTATATACATCTCCCTGCTCCCTCTTGTTTTAAGCTTCTACTCTTGTTATATTGTCTGATTTTTACCTCAGAATCGTGCGGCTTCTCTCTCCTTCTCCAACTGCCTCAGTCCAGACTCTGTTCCCGCCTCTCACTCCCTCCGCCTCCTCAGTGATGATGTCATTAAGCCCCGCCCCTCCACTTCCTGCTGCATCCACAAAACAAGCGCTGCATCTGAGCATTTGTAAAAAGAGGAAGAGATGAATCAACTCTCCTCCTTCCCCGCTACACACCCGCAGGACCCATCCCACCTACTAGTCATATCCCACATACTAGTCATATCCCACATACTAGTCACATCCCACATACTAGTCACATCCCACATACTAGTCACATCCCACATACTAGTCACATCCTACATACTAGTCACATCCCACATACTAATCACATCCCACATACTAGTCACATCCCACCTACTAGTCACATCCCACCTACTAGTAACATCCCACATACTAGTCACATCCCACATACTAGTCACATCCCACATACTAGTCACATCCCACATACTAGTCACATCCCACATACTAGTCACATCCCACATACTAATCACATCCCACATACTAGTCACATCCCACCTACTAGTCACATCCCACCTACTAGTAACATCCCACATACTAGTCACATCCCACATACTAGTCACATCCCACATACTAGTCACATCCCACATACTAGTCACATCCCACATACTAGTCACATCCCACATACTAGTCACATCCCACATACTAGTCACATCCTACATACTAGTCACTTCCTACATACTAGTCACATCCCACATACTAGTCACATCCCACATACTAGTCACATCCTACCTACTAGTCACATCCTACCTACTAGTCACATCCCACGTACTAGTCACATCCCACATACTAGTCACATCCCACATACTAGTCACATCCCACATACTAGTCACATCCCACATACTAGTCACATCCCACATACTAGTCACATCCCACATACTAGTCACATCCCACATACTAGTCACATCCCACATACTAGTCACATCCCACCTACTAGTCACATCCCACCTACTAGTCACATCCCACCTACTAGTAACAGCCCACATACTAGTCACATCCCACATACTAGTCACATCCCACATACTAGTCACATCCCACATACTAGTCACATCCCACATACTAGTCACATCCTACATACTAGTCACTTCCTACATACTAGTCACATCCCACATACTAGTCACATCCCACATACTAGTCACATCCCACATACTAGTCACATCCTACCTACTAGTCACATCCCACATACTAGTCACATCCCACATACTAGTCACATCCCACATACTAGTCACATCCCACATACTAGTCACATCCCACATACTAGTCACATCCCACATACTAGTCACATCCCACATACTAGTCACATCCCACATACTAGTCACATCCCACATACTAGTCACATCCCACATACTAGTCATATCCCACATACTAGTCACATCCCACATACTAGTCACATCCCACATACTAGTCACATCCCACATACTAGTCACATCCTACATACTAGTCACTTCCCACATACTAGTCACATCCCACATACTAGTCACATCCCACATACTAGTCACATCCTACCTACTAGTCACATCCCACATACTAGTCACATCCCACATACTAGTCACATCCCACATACTAGTCACATCCCACATACTAGTCACATCCCACATACTAGTCACATCCCACATACTAGTCACATCCCACATACTAGTCACATCCCACATACTAGTCACATCCCACATACTAGTCACATCCCACATACTAGTCACATCCCACATACTAGTCACATCCTACATACTAGTCACATCCCACATACTAGTCACATCCCACCTACTAGTCACATCCCACCTACTAGTAACAGCCCACATACTAGTCACATCCCACATACTAGTCACATCCCACATACTAGTCACATCCCACATACTAGTCACATCCTACATACTAGTCACTTCCTACATACTAGTCACATCCTACCTACTAGTCACATCCTACCTACTAGTCACATCCCACATACTAGTCACATCCCACATACTAGTCACATCCCACATACTAGTCACATCCCACATACTAGTCACATCCCACATACTAGTCACATCCCACATACTAGTCACATCCCACATACTAGTCACATCCCACATACTAGTCACATCCCACATACTAGTCACATCCTACATACTAGTCACATCCCACATACTAGTCACATCCCACCTACTAGTCACATCCCACCTACTAGTAACAGCCCACATACTAGTCACATCCCACATACTAGTCACATCCCACATACTAGTCACATCCCACATACTAGTCACATCCTACATACTAGTCACTTCCTACATACTAGTCACATCCTACCTACTAGTCACATCCTACCTACTAGTCACATCCCACATACTAGTCACATCCCACATACTAGTCACATCCCACATACTAGTCACATCCCACATACTAGTCACATCCCACATACTAGTCACATCCCACATACTAGTCACATCCTACATACTAGTCACATCCCACATACTAGTCACATCCCACCTACTAGTAACATCCCACATGCTAGTCACATCCCACATACAGTCACATCCCACATGCTAGTCACATCCCACATACTAGTCACATCCCACATACTAGTCACATCCCACATACTAGTCACATCCTACATACTAGTCACTTCCTACATACTAGTCACATCCCACATACTAGTCACATCCCACATACTAGTCACATCCCACATACTAGTCACATCCCACATACTAGTCACATCCCACATACTAGTCATATCCCACATACTAGTCACATCCCACATACTAGTCACATCCCACATACTAGTCACATCCCACATACTAGTCACATCCTACATACTAGTCACATCCCACATACTAGTCACATCCCACCTACTAGTCACATCCCACCTACTAGTAACATCCCACATGCTAGTCACATCCCACATACAGTCACATCCCACATACTAGTCACATCCCACATACTAGTCACATC
Organism: Rhinoderma darwinii; assembly: GCF_050947455.1. Lineage (NCBI taxonomy): Eukaryota > Metazoa > Chordata > Amphibia > Anura > Rhinodermatidae > Rhinoderma > Rhinoderma darwinii. The sequence goes on along the minus strand of NC_134696.1, from coordinate 14,222,016 downwards.
CCACATACTAGTCACATCCCACATGTTAGTCACATCCCACATACGAGTCACATACCACATACTAGTCACATCCCACATACTAGTCACATCCCACATACTAGTCACATCCGAGATGATGTAGCCCAGGAAGGGCAGATAATTCCTCTCAAAGACACACTTCTCCAGCTTGGCGTATAAGTGATTCTCCCTCAATCATAGTAGGACCTGACGGACATGCCTCCGATGAGTGGTCAGATCTGGGGAGAAAATCAAAATATCATCGAGATAAACAACAACACAGACATAGAGTAGATCCCAGAAGATATTGTTAACTAACTCCTGAAACACTGTGGGAGCGTTACACAATCCAAAGGGCATCACTAGGTATTCATAGTTCCTGTCCCGGGTGTTAAATGCAGTCTTCCATTCATCACCCCGGCGAATCCGGACTAGATTGTAAGCCCCCCGCAGGTCTAGCTTAGAAAAAATGTTGGCTCCTCGTATGCGATCAAACAGCTCAGAAATGAGCGGCAACGGGTATTTGTTCTAGACTGTGATCAGGCTGAGACCCCTCAAGGCCTCAAGATGGATCCTGAGAAAGTGAAAGCTGTCCTGGAGTGGCCACGTCCTCAAGGCTTAAGGGCCATACAGCGGTTCTTGGGATTCGCCAATTTCTACCGGCAGTTTATTCCTAACTTCTCTTCTCTGACGGCTCCCATCTCGACCCTTACCAAGAAGGGTGTGAACGCCAAAGTGTCCGCTGTGTCTCGTAGGATGCGCACGCATGCTCGTGCCCAGTCTTAAACGGCCAGTGCGCACATGTGAACAATCATCATCATCAACTACGCATGATTTCCTGGACTATAAGAAGAACCCTGCCCTTCTGATCCTTGCCTGAGCGTTGTTAGTGTATCCCTAGTCTGTCTTGCAAATGGTCCCTTAGTGTTTTCCCGTTCCAGTTGTTTCCCGTGCCCTGTTACCTGTATCCTGTATCCTGTGCTGTGTTCTCGTTTCTTTGCCTCTTAGTGCTGGAGTCGTGCTCTACTGCACCTGCTGTCTTTTGCCACGTCCAGTGTCGTTTGCCACGTCCACTGTCTTCTGCCACGTACAGTGTCTTCTGCCTTGTCTAGTACTATCCGCCATATCTGGCGCTACCTGCTGCACCTACGTCTATCCGTGCTAAAGCCACAGCCACTGTCTGGACTAGTACAGGTACCCGTGTGTTACGAACTGCTATAGACTTTTGTATAGACCGTGACTAGGCCAGCTGGATCTCCGGCTACGCCGTAGCGGCCTAGTGGGTCCACATACCCTGTGATCGTTACAATTACATCAGATATCTGAGGAAGTTCTCAAGGTTGCTGAAACCTGGAGGATGCCTCATATTAATTGGGAGTGTAGATACAACATATTTCACAGTCAGAAAAGACAAGTTTCATGTTTTCACATATGATGTGGATTTTGTCAGGAAAGCTCTAGTTGGAGAAGGCTTTATCATTGATTACTGTAAGGCCAAGGAGAGAATGGCTGTCAGTGACCTTATTGACTTTAAGACTTTATATCTATTGCAGCTCAAAAGGAGAAGTAGGTTGAATATTACAAAGTCTACATGTCATTAGTTCATATGTTACGCTTAAAAAAAGATCTAATAGTCAAAAAGAAGCTTCCTTAGTGCAGTATAGAATAGCATAATAATTGTTCGGTTGTTTTTGGGACTTTGTCTTGGACTGGTCCTAGATATTATTGTAGAGACTGAGTCTGATTACCTGGGACATCATGGGAGTCTGAAATCTTGGGATCAGTTGCTGTCTCATTGTTGTTTCGTATCTGCTTTAAATAAATAGTCTAATAAAGTGAAGCATAGAGCTTGGTGGTGGGTTCACTCAATGTAAAAGGTCTTCATAGTCCCGACAAGCATTTGATTTTAATGAACCTACTGAAGGGAAAAAAAACTGCAGATGGCTTTTCTGCAAGAAAGAGACTTATGTGAACGGAAAGCCTTTAAACTAACAAGTCCATGGTTCCCTAAAGCATACCACAGATACGCCCCATACTCAAAATCTAGAGGGACTAGTATTGTTATCTCTAACTCGCTTCCATGGGAATTCTTGGACTCATAGAATGATGGAGATGGTCGATCGTTGTTTTTATCTTTTCTCAGGTCTTCAACTTTGTCTCAGTTTATTTACCCAATGTTGGACAAGGTCGAGTTTTAGAATCATGTCTGGAGATTCTAGAGGAGTTTGGAGAGGGCACCATAGTCTTGGGGGGAGATTTTAACGTGCCACTAGAAACAAATTTGGACGTGTCCACTGGGTCATTGGCAATGTCTTTGGGAAGCCCATAAATTTGTGATCAGGGGGATGTTCATCAAACATGGAATATGCTTGAAGAAAGAATGCATTGTAGCCATTAATACTCTATTAGAACAAATTAAAGAACTGGAACTATCCCACAAACAGGTACCGGATAGTGAGATTAGGATAATGTTAATTTAAAAAACGGGAGGAACTAAATTCCCTGATTATGTTCAAAGCAAAATCCACTCTCACCAAATGTAAGAGACACTTCTATGAATATGGTAATACAAGCAGTAGATCACTTGCCAGAGCGCTATGTCAACAATATGCAAACTGCTATGTACCACATATATCCACCTCAACGAGGCCCAGCTCTCACTCCCCTCCAGAAACTGCAGCCGCCTTCAGAGAATTCTATGCAGCCCTTTACTCAATAGACTTAAATAACCCTTTTACACTGTCAACTGAATTTTGTTGTCGGGTGTGGAAATATGTCTCGGAGTCGGGTCTCCCCTGTCTTCCAAATGAAATAACATCTGAGATGGAAACTCTGTTTACTGAGCAAGAGTTACTAGATACAATAGAAGATGCCCAAAAGGGCATAGTTCCAGGCCCCATCTGATTCACTATCTCATATTATAAGGAATTTCTACCCTTTTTAAGCCAATATTTACTTAAGTCCTGCAATTCCTTACTATCTACAAGTACTTTTGCAACTGATTCCCTTAGGGTTTATATCACGGTATTCCCAAAACCAGGGATCCCTCGCAGTGTCTCAACTATCGACCGATCTCACTGTTAAATGTTGATATTAAACTTTTTTCAAAAATTGTATCTACTAGACTGTTACCATTGGTAAATGACGTCATCCCCCCAGACCTAGTAGGTTTTGTAGCAGGGAGGGAAGCAAGAGATAACACGACCAGGGCGATTAATCTTATACATAAAGCAAATTCTACGAACACCGAACTCATGCTCTTGTCCACCAATGCAGAAAAAGCCTTTGATAGTGTTAATTGGATATTCGTGGAGGAGACATTGCGTCACCTAGGATTGAAAGAGAATATGCTTAAGTGGAATTTTGTCCTTATATGATGGTCCTTCAAGCAAGGTCCGGGTGAACGGTACCCTGTCGGAATATTTCACTATATACAACGGTATGAGACAGGGATGCTCTCTTTCTCCATTGATTTTTATCCTGATGTTATAACCCCTTCTCAGATGAATACTGGCACACCCTGACATAACAGGGGTACGAATAGGGGCAAGGGAGGATAAGCGGATGATAATTTTTTATTTGTTTTACTAATCCAATTATTTCAGTTACGAACTTAACTCAAGAATCCAAATTTTTTCACAACTATCTAGTTTTTTATATTAATTTCACTAAATCAGAGGCAATGAATGTGAACCTCTCACCTTTCGTGGCGACGACCTTTTCACATTCATTTAGCTTCAAATGGAACAATAAGGCCCTGAAATGGGGGTGCTTCTCCCCCTCGAATACAAAAGATATCTATAGATTGAAGTTGCTCCCTCTTCTATCTAGTATTCAAGCGGACTGCAGAAGATGGTCTAAGGGTCACTTGGATGGGATGATGTTCCATCTTTAAAATGAACATACAACCGCATATTTTATACTTGTTCCAGGCGCTCCCAATAAAGTGTCTTGACGCAGACACGAGGGAATCTTTTATGTAAAAAAAATTAATACGAGCTATCACATCTTTATTGTTTCAGGAGGAAGTGACTTTGGTTTGGGGAGCCAATGGGCTCTATCAATTATTAGATCTGTCAGTTGAGAAGCTGGTAGTAAGGACTTGATGAGTTGCTGGAGATAGGAATTGAGTGCCGCCGGGAGGACAGATTCAGGGACACCCCTAAATTTGAGGTTATTCGTCCTATTTCAATCTTCCAGGTCGGCCAGTTTCGATCTGAGAGAATTAACTTCCCCTTCCAAAGTTTAGTGAGCACCCACCATGTCATTATGAGCATGAGTGAGTTCTCCCATCTTGTTTTCTATATGATCAACTCTATTGCCTAGGTCGTCAATAGCAGCAGACATTTTTGCAGAATTGTGAGATAAATCTTTTTGAAACGAGACCCTGAGAGCCTATATCATAGTCTTTATAAAATGTTCTGAGGCAGATCCAAAGAGGGGATCTCCTTTATAGGCTCAGTATGAGGATTTGTATATGGATCCAGTCTGGGTCTCTGTTTTAGAGGCCTGGCTGAGGGAGACGCCCTGGCTACTGTATCAGTGGCAGGCACCACCATTTGAGGTTGAGAAGTGGACCGCAATGACAAGTGTGGCGGGGAAATGTCTCCTTGTGTTCCAAGATTTGGGCAGGTTATGTCCTCTTCATTAAAGAGAGGGATGGACTCACCCGTTCCAGCCGCGCTAGAAAACTCTGCATCAACCGCAGCTCCTGGAGAGGAAGCGGGAGATGGTGTGCCTGCGACTTTTATGTTACCCCACAAGGAGAAGAAGTCTGTGAGGCGTTTAGGGCCTGTTTTGAGAGTCTTCTTTCGGGTCATCATGTTGGGGGCTCACGGAATTCCGGTACAGGTCAGCTGGAGTTCGTGATAATGTGTAAATTGTCGCTTTAGTTAGTAGCTAAGAGGTCAGATCACAGAGCTCACTGAAGTGCCACCGCTCTGTTCGGTGTCCAGGCCACACCCCCAAAATAATAAACGTTTTTTAAAACAAATCACACTGTAGTTATCAGCATCATAGCGTCTATTAGATTAGTTAGGAGATAGGGAATTAATAAAATGGTGACAAAGCCTCTTTAACGCAGTTTTTTTTTTATAGATTACAGCTGATCGCTGGGGTCTCAGGCGGGGGACACTTTGTGTTCTGTTTATTTGATAGGGATCTTTCTAACAAGTAGGGATTTTCCAAACATGAGAAACCTTTTAATATACACAGCCTGCACATAACCAAGAATTAAGAATTCAACTAGAACAATATTTTACACAGAATTTCTTGTAAATCAAATGGTAAGACTCCATGCACACGACCGTAAAAATTCTCCGTAATTGCGAACCGCAATACGGTCCACAATTATTGAGCCATGAGCTTCTATTGGCCGCGGACACCTTTCCGTATGGTTACGGATAGGTGTCTGTGCCGTAGAAGTGTACCGTAAAAGATAGGACATGTACTTTGTATGGGAGAACGGGCCAAAAATATGGGCTTCGGCCCGCGGCCGGCCGTGTCCGCAATTGCGGGCCGTGATTACGGGCACGACCGTGTGCATGAGGCCTTAATTTGTTGTTGTTAGAGCCCTTTTTTTTTAGAATCTTTTCTTACTGATAATAGTGCTGAGAACTAGTGTGATCATCTGGGACATCATAGGGTATTATGAGGCTTCTGGCTATTCGCATTATAATAACATTGTGATAAAGATAAACATATAACATATAACTGTGGGCTTTCCTTGAGGAGATCATTGTTATTTCCCTGCACATTAGTAAAAGTATAAGGAATCTTGATTTATGAAACTTAGATTCTTCTTGAGTCTAAGACACATAGTTAAAATGAATAGCCAGAAAAATATTAGCAGCACTTACCATGAGATGTCCTTATCCTTAACCTGGTCATACACTTGAGATAGTTTTCGGCTGAACAATCAATCGGCCAGCAGCTATTCCTCCCGACACCCGTATACACGTGCATGTGTTTTGTTTTGTTTTTTTTAATTTTTATTGCAAAATTTTACAATATAACACCCAAGTACAAAACAGTAAAAAGAAGAACCCCATCCCCTCTCTCAAAGTGCATATGCCGTATTTCACATAAATATCTCATCTAGAAGAATGATATGATTTACAATAAGAACAAGAATACTAAATATATTTTCAGACTAGATCATAAATACCACAATATGGGTATATCATCTATGATATCAACACGTTATCAGCACAATATTTATCCAACACTATCCCAGTTGCATCAACCATTGAAAAAGCAAATCCCGATCCTTCTACCCAAGGAGCCCATATTTATTTCAAATGTATGTCTTCCTTGAAATGTAAATGTATTTCTACATACGAGTTAACCTGTTATCTTTGGTTATCTTTGGTTATATATTTTGATTTGGTTGGGGGCTGTTTATCAATCCAATGTTGGGCTATCAGTTTCCTAGCTACATATAACAAACGAGCAGTGGCCAATTTAAAATGTTCTGATATAGAGACAACTTCTACATTACCTGGAATACAGACTGTGAAAGTGATTGAAATAATGTTTAAAATAATAAATTTTGTGCAGCGGCCGTCTTGTCTGGAGTCTTCATCTTGTTTCTTTTGTAATGAATAAGAAAGTCATTACTCCTTTAAGACAAATTTTCATGTTATTAAAGTTAGTTATCTTTGACCTTGGTTCTCATGCAAAATTCAAGGGAAGAAGGAAAGGGGAGTGTGAGATAGGAGGTGGAGGCATGCTCACATATTGTCACGTTGGGTTCGTGGACCCACTGGGCCGTACCGTCTTGGCGGTAAGGCAGTTGGCCAACGGGACGCAGGTCAAAAGTGTATAGTTCGTATAGAGTACCTGTGGCAGCTCGGACGGTAGCAAGGCAGGCTTGGCAGGAACTTGGCAGTAGGTGGACGTCAGGCGTGGAGAAGCAGGACAGGCGTGGAATACAAGTATAGGATACAGGAACAGGAACACTGGGAGCAGGAAACACTAGGGGGCCATATGCAAGACAGGCTAGGAATACACAACAAAGCTCAGGCATAGAACTAGGGGGCTGGACCCCTCTTATAGTCCAAAGTACTCGCGGGTCAAGGTTCATGAACGAGGTCCGGTGCACACGCTGCCCCTTTAAGAGCGGGCACGAGCATGTGCACGCACCCTACGGGATCCGGTTGTGGTGAATAGATGCGAGCGCTGACTTCTCCTGAGGAGGTGGCTGGGGCCAGCGCTTGCCGACTCGTGGCTGCGGCTGTCAGGGGAGAACGGAGCTGACAGCTCGCAGCCACGGACATTACAGTATCCCTCCTCTTACGCCCCCTCTTCTTGGGACCAGAGCGAGAGAGAAACTTTTTCAGAAGAGCATTGAGGTTCTCCTCTGGCTCCCAAGACCTCTCTTCAGGACCAAATCCCCTCCAATCCACCAAATAAAAGGTCTTTCCTCTCACTCTTTTGGAGTCTAGGATCTCTTGAAAATCAAAGGTGTCTGAAGGGCCGCTGGCGACAACCACAGGGCCAGGAGTCTTGGTGTAGCGGTTCAGGACCACTTGCTTCAGGAGGGATACACGGAAGGAGATGGGGATCTTGAGGGTAGGAGGCAGCCGAAGCTTATAGGTGACAGGGTTGATCTGTTGTAGGATCTCGAATGGTCCGAGGAAACTGGGAGAAAACTTGCATGACGGCACCCTTAGTCGAATGTTCCTGGAGGACAGCCAGACCTTAGTGCCAGGAAGAAACTGAGGCGGTTCTTTTCTCCTTGTGTCCGCCCTCCGTTTCATATGGTCAACATGCCAGCAGGATGTAGGATCGAGTCTGCCGCCAAATTTGTAGAAAGTCCCTAAAGGCCGCATCAGCAACAGGTACCTTGGATGAATCAGGAACCGGGAGAGGTATTTGTGGGTGTTGGCCAAGGACTATGAAGAACGGAGTGTTCCTTGTGGACTCACTGGTATGATTGTTGTAGGAGAATTCAGCCCACAGAAGCAACTGCACCCAGTCATCATGCTGCCTAGAGACGAAGTGACGCAGGTAGTTCTCCAAGATTTGATTGCTCCTCTTGACCTGTCCATTGGACTGAGGATGGTAGGCCGAGAAAAAGTCCAACTTCACACCTAGAAGTCCGCAGAGGGCTCTCCAGAACCTCAAGGTGAACTGAACCACCCGATCAGACACAATATGCTGTGGCAAGCCGTGCAGGCGGAAGATGTGTTGGATAAACAGCTTGGCCAGTTGAGGAGCAGACTGAAGGCCGGTCAGAGGAACTAAGTGGGCCATTTTCGAAAATCGATCCACCACCACCCAGATAGTACTGCATCCGATCGAGAGAGGCAGGTCAGTAACAAAGTCCATAGCTATATGCTGCCAGGGAGCATCGGGCACAGGCAATGACTGGAGCAGACCAGCGGGTCTGGAGTGAGCGACCTTGTTAGCTGCACACACAGAGCAGGAGGAAACAAAGTCCAAAACATTGGCGTGGACCACCAGAAATTACGGGCAATCAAATCCCGGGTCTTACGGATCCCCACGTGACCTGCCAGTCTAGAGGCGTGTCTCCAGCCAAGGACTCTCCTTCGGTCAGCCATGCGCACAAAAGTCCTCCCTGGAGGGATGTCCCCAACTTGCAGTGGATTGACTGAGACAATACATGACGGGTCGATAATGCTCTGGGGCATCTCCATGGTGTCTTCTGTCTCGAAAGACCTGGACAAGGCATCGGCCCTCACATTCTTGTCAGCCGGGCGATATTGGAGCTCAAACTGGAACCTGGCAAAGAACAGTGACCACCTGGCCTATTGAAGATTCAGCCGTTGGGCTGTCTGGAGGTAGATGCGGTTCTTGTGGTCCGTAAAAATCAGGATGGGATGAGCTGCGCCCTCTAGTAGATGTCTCCACTCCTCCAGGCCAATTTGATGGCCAGTAACTCCCGATCCCCAATCGAGTAGTTGCGCTCTGCAGAAGAGAAAAGCTTAGAGAAATAGCCACATACCCTAGACTTGCCCTTGGAACCTCTTTGGAACAGGAGTGCACCAACACCGACAGAGGAGGCATCCACCTCCAAAGAGAACTGTAGGGAAACGTCTGGATGATGGAGGATAGAGGCTGATGTGAAGGCATTCTTCAAGGTATTGAATGCGGACTCTGCCTCAGGAGTCCACACCTTGGCATTCATGCCCTTCTTGGTGAGGTTAGAGATAGGAGATGTCGGTGAAGAGAAGTTTGGGATAAACTGCCTGTAAAAATTGGTGAATCCCAGAAAGCGCTGTATGGCCCTCAAGCCTTGAGGACGTGGCCATTCCAGGACGGACTTTACCTTTTCAGGATCCATCTTATAGTCCAGAGTACTCACAGGGTCATGAATGCTGTCCCTTTAAGAGCGGGCAAGAGTGTGCGCGCGCACCCTACGGGATCCGGCTGTGGCGAGTAGACGCGAGCGCTGGCTTCTCCTGAGGAGGAGGCTGGGGCCAGCACTTGCTGACTCGTGGCTGTGGCTGTCAGGGTGAGAACGGAGCTGACAGCCCGCAGCCACGGACATTACACATATGTATGTGGGAATGTCTCCCCCAACTTACAGGAATATTCTTGCCAAGAGAGATAACGCCACCTGCAAACCTGATGTGTGAAGAATTATAATAATGTATCTGGAATGTATCGTATGTCTGTAATTGGTTGAATTTGAAATATTGTCACATTGACTCTGATTGGTTAATCTCAAGCCTACACCCCTTCTGAATGATATTATTGTAATTGAGTTTGGCAATAAACGTCAGAGAAGGATTTTGAGCATACAAGCATGGTCTCTTGTTTCATCTTTTCTCACCTATAATGTGCCTCATTCATAGATAGTTTAGGAGTCCTCAGCCGAATGCTATTCCAATGATTTTCTTCAATGGGCCCTTTAAATAAATACATTTTATTGATTAACTCACTAAACGCAGGGGTACAATAACCTCCGTAATCAACCAACTGTGCTAAAAAAATCTTTCAAAGAAAGGTAATTCTTCTGCTGATTCAGTTGTGAACCCTATGAACGAACACACTTATATCGATGCATGGGGTCAATGTGTTTCTCAAATGTGGCCACAGCCGATCACTATCATAGACCCATGGAGCAGCCAGAAAGAGCTCTAAGCACTCCGATATTGTATGATCTCGATAAGGTGTCACCTACACTCATTCCCCCTCTATTCTGACCCTATGCGTTTCCGTTGGTGCTGGAGCACTGCTGTTTCAAAGAAACCACAAGGGTAAGACAGTGACTTGCGACTTTTTCTCTCTCTCAAATTATTCTCTTCTTCAGAGCGCAACTACTCCATTGGGGATCAGGAGTTGCTGGCCATCAAGTTGGTCTTGGAGTAGTGGAGACACTTGCTTTAGGGCGCTATTCATCCTATCCTCATTTATACGGAACACAAGTACATCACGCGCCTACAGTCTGCACAACGATTAAATCCTCACCAAGCCAGATGGTCGCTGTTTTTCACCCAATTCCAATTCCTGCTCTTCTTCCGTTCTGCATACAAAAATGTGAAGGCTGATGTCCTGTCTCGATCATTTGAAACTGATGACTCTGAGGAAATTCCTCAATATATCATAGATACTTCCAGGATTATTGCCGCTAATTCTCTGCAAATTAGAGACATTCCCCCCAGAAAGACTTTTGTTCATCCTGCAGATAGGAAGAAAATTCTTCTCTGGGGACACAATTCCAAACTGGATGGGCACTCTGGTGTTCCTTATGACATGGGACTTGACATCTCGTCACTACCTGTGGCCCACGCTGCCTATAGATGTTGTGAACTATGTTTCCTCATGTACGAACTGTGCCTCAGAAAAGTCTACCCATTCCAAACCTGCTGGTCTGCTCCTACCCTTGCCAGTGCCTGATGCCCTTTGGAAACATATCGCTATGGACTTTATTACAGACCTTCCTCCTTCGGCTGGATGTTATTACGGTTAAGGGTAGTGTTGTACCGTTTCTCTAAAATGGTACATTTCCTTCCTTTGACTGGCCTTCTGTCTGCTCCTCGTCTGGCAAATCTGTTCATTCTGTACTTCTTTCGCCTGCACTGACTGCCTCTGCATATTTTCTCGGATCGGGGTGTACAGATCACTTCCATATTCTTGAAAACCCTGTGCAATCTGCTAGATGTAAATATTAGAGAATTAACTTAGTCATTTTGTTTCTGCCCCACATGACAATTGGGTAGGTACAACTTCTGCCTTGGGCAGAATTCTCTTACAATAATCATACAAGTGAGTCTACTGCCTCTTCTCCCTTCTACATTGTGTACAGTCAGCATCCATGAGTTCCTCTTCCTGTGGCAGCCATGACTTAAGTACCGGCAGTGAATTCTTCATTTGGGACTTTTATTCACATCTGGCAGCAAATCAAGTCTGCGATCCTTCAGGCAGTGGATCGCATGAAGAGGCATGGCGATAAAAAAAGAAAGGTTCCCCCACAATTTTTTCCCTGAGTCAAGGTCTGGCTATCCTCAAGAAACATTTGTCTCAAGTTGCCTTCTCACAAATTTGCTCACAAATTCCTCATTTTCCAAATTCAGCATCCTCCTACTCTCAGGGTTCCCAACTCGTTTCATGTGTCCCTCTTTAAGCCTGTGGTTCTGAAAGGCTAAAGTAAATCTCCTAGTTCTGCAGTTGCTGCCAGTGGTTCTGCTGACGTCTTCGAAGTGAGGGAGATTCTGGACTACAAGAGAGTAGGAGGAAGGACTTTCTATCTGGTGGAGTGGAAATGATTTGGTCCTGAGGAGAGGTCTTGGGAGCCAGAAGAGAACTTTAATGCCCCTACCCTCATTAAAAAATTCCTCTCACGCTCTGGACCCAAGAAGAGGGGGCATAAGGGGGGGTACTGTAACAACCGCGGTTGCGGACCTCCGCTGTCCCTCACCTCCCGACGGCCCCGATCCCAGACCTCTGACTTCTTGCCAGTATCTCCCTCCTCGGAAATGCCAGCACTGTTCTGCTCTGAAGTGTCCTCAAGGGTGCACGAGCTCGCTCGTCCCGGCCTTAAAGGGGCAGCATGCGCACATGCAAAAGTTACCTAATTAATTACCAGATTACCCTAGACTATAAAAAGGGCTCTTTACTTCCACTCCTTGCCTAAGCGTTGTTGTTGTCTACCCATGTTTGTATTGCAAATGGTCCCTGAGTTGTATCCTGCTCCGAATGTTCCTGTATCCTGCTTCCCGCATCCTGTATCCTGTTGCTGTGTTTGTTCCTGAGCTTAAGCCTGTTGTTGGAGTCATGTGTGCGTCATCTGCCACATCTGGTATCATCTGCCATGTCTGGTATTATCTGCCACATCTGGTGTAATTTGCGACGTCAAATGTGCTCTGAACTATCTGTGAAAATGCTTCTGCTACACCTCTGGTCTGGCTGGACTGTTACAGGTACTCTTGTGCTAAAGACTTTTGCAAAGACTGTTGTTTGGCCAGGTGCAACTCCGCTACGGAGCAGTGGCCTAGTCAGTCCACATACCCCAGGATCGTGACTGAGGTCATTTTAGAATGTCTGTATGCCAGGAGTGTCCACATTCATCATAACAGATTTGGACCAGTTACTAGTCAATCCTGAATACCGACCAAAGTTTTCAACAGTTGACATAGCTGTATTAAATGATTCTCCATCGCCCCCCAGAAAAAGTAACATGTCATCTGCATAAAGTACTATTTTGTCTTTTAGTTCCCCATGTCGAAAACCTACTATATCTATAGATTCCCTAATTAAGGCTGCCAGCGGTTCAATGGCTATTGCAAAAAGCAGGGGGGATAATCGACACCTCTGTCTTGTGTCCCTGCCTAATTGAAATGGCTCCATCAATGAATTCTTAACTTGAAGCCTAGCCATAGGTCGGTCAAATAACATCCGAATCCAAGAAATGGACCTGCTTTCTGTCCCCCGGCATAAAACCACTGTTTCTAAAACAGTCTCTTATTGTCTGCCACCTCTAATAAATGCTTTTTTAAGAGTTTTTGGACATCCTGCCAATTAGTCAGAAATTCATTAGTATTATCCAAAATATGAATTGCCTCCGTATGTTGCACCCTGTCTTGGAGGTTATCCCTCAAGCGTCGTATTTTCAGTTTCCCTCTCCTAATGAGTTGTATTAAACAGCCTCTTAGTGTGGCTTTCATGGCATTCCATACTACTCCTGAACTGGTTGTGCCAACATTCTCAGCGAAAAAATCTGTCAATACCTTGAGCACATCAGACACATTTATGATATTCAACCAGAAAGGGATGAATATAATTGTTGAAACTCCCAGAAACTCCCAGAAACTCCCAGAATGATAAATGGAACACCCGGTCTATTACCAGTAAGGGCCAATACTTTCCGGGGTACCTCATAATTAAAAGATGGCGGTATATATAGGCCAATACGTACGCATTATATATAGTATATAGTACATTGAACACAAATTAACCTCCCTTAATCGTCCACTACTATCTGTAAACCGGTAAAAGGTATTAAACTATGAATCATCAGACTCACTCCCCTGTAGTACCCAGTATGAATGGAATGATTTTCGTGACCCATCCATGCTCTATGTATGCCTGATATTTTATCTAAAGAGAGAGTATCTTGAAAGCACAATATGGCCAGCAAATGAGATTTAGCATAACCAAATATTGCAGCTCGTTTAACCAGGTCTCCGAAAGATAGAAATGTGACATTATTAGCCATAAGGAATTGTTAGAAAAATTTAACAGGATTATGGCATCATTAGCAGAGAGATAAAGTGCTGGTTAGCAGAGCAATATATGCGATCATATGTACGTTTGAAGAACAACAAAAAACCCTCAAACCCTCCCCCTTGAACCATAACTTTGCCAATACAGTAATATACTTACTCCGTCCGAGACAAGTTGGGGCACCAGTCCTCCATGAACTGTAAAGATAAGCTTAAAAAATAACATAACATCCTACCAGACCATCCTGAAGAAAAGCAACATCCATCAATCCAGCAGCTCATGAGTATTCTAGGTCTTCGAGCTACTATCCCTTATTGTATAAATAGGAATGAGCTGGTTTTAGCATTGTCCGTTCTTCATTCATCAGAATCTTGTAAATGACGTTCATTGCGATCGATCCACCTTGCAGCATCTCTGGAGTTATCAAAACAAATGTGTTTTACCTAACACAACTACCCGTAACTTAGCAGGATACAACTGTAATTTACCTAGCCTTATTTTCATATCTTGAAACTGAAGACTTTTTTTCTGTATCTTAGCTGAATAATCTGGAAAAAAGGCCACCTAATTTCCCTCGATAGTGGGCTCTTACAAATCTCTGGCCTTTTTCAAAACTGCATCTCTATCTCGATAATCCAATAGCTTGGCATGTAACAACCGCTCCACTTGCTTGGACATCCCACCAAGCAAGTGCAGCTGGTCAAGAGCAGGAGTGAGGCAATAATTCAGTGTATGAAAATACCTCTCATCTGCAAGCAGGAGCGGTTGTTACATGTCAAGCACTGGATTCAGACAAGCGCCTTTATATGTCCAATTTTGGTGTTTTTCTCACTAACAGCATATAATGGCACGTTCAAACGTGGCGGAATTGCTGTGGAATTCCGCTACGGACAGTCCGCACTGGAAATCTGCAGTAGACTGTCTGTCCATTGGTTTCCACTCCTTTTTAGTTATCTTCGCGCAGGCGTTATGGACAACTCCGCTGCGGACCATAGGCTGCGGTGCGGAATTTGGTGTCTGCAGCATACACTGGCTGTTGCGGACTTGATGCTTATTTGTGGCAGAATTTCTCCATTGACTTCAATGGAGTTGCAAAATTACGCAATGAAATCCGCAGATGTTATGTGTTTCGAGGTCTATAGCCAGACTGAGATGGAATGTTTTAAAAGAGAGCAGGATGTACTCATCACCTGAATCCGCAATGACTAATCCACAGCAATTTACTTCACATTTTAGGCAAAGGTGCAACGGAATCTGCAACACAGATTATGTGCGACATTGATGCGGACAGTGTCTGCAGAATTCTGCCACGTCTGAACATGCCCTAAAGGAGAGAGAACAGTCTCACCAAAGATGGATTTTAGCCAGGTTTCAATAAATTCAGTTGGGTTTGACCATTCTGCTATTTCAGGTATGCCCACTAGACGTATATTATTTCTGCAAAGTCGGTTTTCGTGATCATCCGCTTTAGCTTGCAGGCTCAAAACGGCTTGATCATGTTTCCATATATCTCTTTGCATGGGAAGAATGTTATCATCTGCTGCACTGATGCGGCCCTCCACCGCTGAGATTCTATCTGATATTTTTTGTAAATCATGTAGAATAAGGCCCACATCTTTACACACACTTCCAATTTGTAAGGATAGGGATGATAGTCAAGCCAGAATATAGTTAGTCAATGCCAGTAATAGCCAGAAAAACATCCATAATGGAGGGCTCCCCTTGTCCTGACACAGGCAGGTCAGTTAGTACTGGCATTAATACATGCACAGCAAGTTATTCACGATCACCCTCTATCCACTATCCACATACAGTTTGAACTCACCTCATCCTCATCTACCGAGTCTGGGGCAGGTGGGAGTTTTAGCATCTCCGCTGTCTGTTGCTGTTTGCTCGGGGTAACAGGGGAGGTTCTGGCATAGCCTGCTAACTTGGAGGCCGCCGAGCGAGCTGTTAGAGGGGATATTCCAGCGCCATCTTGGACCTCTTTATTTGCCTCTATGCATTCTAAGGTATGTATCAGTAATAATAAAGAGATGGAGGGATCAGAAAGCTCGAAAACAGGATATATACAGAAGTGTATGCAGGAGCTATCACGCCATGCTTCCACTCACATCTCCAGTCAGGCCACGCCCCCTACGTGCATGTGTTTGTTGAAATTCAACATGCCCAACTCTTCTCTCCCCCAACATCTGCAATTGGGGAAAAGTCAGGGTGCCAGCATACACAGATGGTCGACCGGTCATACCGAAATCGGCGGCTTGGCAAATAAAATAAGATTGCTGGGAGAGATGGAAAATGTGTGTAGTTAGGTTAATATCTGGGAAGGGCAGAAACAATGGGTGGTTATTTATGAATTGTACAAAGATTGGGTCAAGGTTTCTACTGCATACCTAGCAACCGTCCCATTTTTCACGGAATTGTCCCACAAAACAGAACTCAAAAGGAGAAGGGGTGATACAAATGAGCCAAAAATGGGAATTTTTGGAAGGTTTTGTTGGTATTTCTGGGCAGATCAGGGGTGGAGCTTAAAATTTCCTGTATAAGCTAACTCAAATGTTTGGAGGAATGTTATTGATGTTTTACAGGGCTCAATATTAGGGACTAGTTATTTTAGAATATTTATAAGAATGTTATTGATGTTTTCAAGGGCTCAGTATTAGGGACTAGTTATTTTAGAATATTTATAAGCCTTCTCGTAGATAACACACAGAGTAAAATTTCAATATCTGCAGATAATACTCACTAGGAAAGACTGGGCCCCATAGCAAAATTTTTACTAGGCCCCCCTTACCCTGGGTGCCACACACAGCCCCCCTTGTATATACTGCCACCCTGTAGACAGTGCCCCCTGTAGATTGTGCCATACAGCTCCCCTGTAGATTGTGCAATACAGCCCCCAGTAGATCGTGCCATACAGCCCCCCTGTAGCTTTTTCCATACAGCCACAGTGTTATACAGTCCCCCTGTATACAGTATCACACCCCACTTGTAAATAGCGCACCCCACCTCCCCCTTGTAGATGGTGCCATACAGTTTCGACCCTGTAGATAGTGCCATACAGCCACCCCTGTAGATAGCGCCATACACCTTCCCCCTGTAGATAGTGCCATATAGCCCCCCTGTACATAGTGCCATTCAGCCCCCCTGTAGATAGTGCCATACACCTCCTCTGTAGATAGTGCTCGCCACCACTCCCTTGAAGCTAGTGCCATACAGCCCCACTGTGCATAGCGCCATACAGCCTCCTCTAGATAGTGCCATACAGCCCCCTATAGATAGTGCTATACAGCTACCCTGCAGATAGCAACATACAGCCCCTATAGATAGGCCATATATCCCTGCCTGTAGATCGCGCCATGCAGCCCCGCTATATATAGTGTCATACAGCCCCCTAGTGGATAGCGCCATACAGCACACCTGTAGATAGCACCATAAACCCCCCTGTAGATAGCGCCATACAGCCCCCCCTGTAGATAGCGCCATATAGCCCCCCTGTACATAGCGCCATACAGCCCCCAAAGACAGCACCATACAGCCCCACCTGTAGATAGCACCCCTCCATCTCCCCCATGTAGATAGCGCCATACAGCCCCCCTTCAGGATGAACATTCTGTTTTTTACATTGTTATAGTGGACATTATTGATATATATTTTTATATGTTATATTATACGTTGAAGGCTGATATCTATTTTTAATACAATTTTTCTTTTTTTCTTTCTATTTTCGCTTTTTGATTGATTGTTTTTTTTAATTTTTCTTTGGTTCAGAGCACCAGGTTTTAGGTTTATTTTGCACACTACAGAGGTTTATAAAAATAGAATTGCCCAGTCTTCTGTA
Source organism: Rhinoderma darwinii (assembly GCF_050947455.1). Taxonomy (NCBI): domain Eukaryota; kingdom Metazoa; phylum Chordata; class Amphibia; order Anura; family Rhinodermatidae; genus Rhinoderma; species Rhinoderma darwinii. The sequence continues at coordinate 14,204,486 of NC_134696.1, read as the reverse complement.
TAAAGTTGCATAATGTATCCAGGGGGTGTATTTAATATAAATACTTAAAATAATACAATGAGTTCTATGTTAATTGGTTGTTAAATGTTCTAAATATAATTTTGCTTATAATTTTCTGACTGTCAGACAGGTAAAAATGCACCAAATATATGAAGAGTCGTGCATAAACCACTTTACCTCCATATTCAAGCATCCAGCAAGAGGTCTGCAGATTTGACCCATAGAAGACAATACCCATTGTGATTTCTGGTGGCCAGCGTTAGGTGCTAAGCCGCCCAGTCACACCATCTGCACCCAGACTACAAGCAGCGCCAAGCCACCAAGATTCTAATAAGACTGCACAGGGTACCCAGTCATACTGCCCATAACCCATTACCAGACTGCACTCATACAGAAGTGTGAGCATAGCACTACTATGCAGTAGCATGGCAGTATAGATAAGGAGACTCCATCCTCTCAACTTGTTAGGACTGTATATTGTTTTTGTCTCATTGTTACTTTAACAATAAAATTGATTTGTTTATTTAAAGATCATTAATTCTCTATGTGAATTTATTATAACACAAGTTCCCATGAAAGGCTCATGAATATAATAAGTCATCATGTGCTAAGTTATTCTTAGTAACACACTTTGTAAATTGAATCCTGGTTATTATATAAAGACCTTGTGCCCCGGTCTAGAGGTAGTCACCCCGTCTGTGATACAGGAGTAGATGATGGATTCCAGTACCCATAAGCTCTATCATGAACATGACTTTGATTCCAGACAATTTCTGGAGAATTACTTTTCAGATAAACCCGATATGGTCTTTGGAGATGACTCCTTGACATTTCTTATTGAAAATTTTAGACATGTTTTCACAGTGGGTATGTATCCTGATTTTATTACTTCTAAGATACATTAATGTGTATATTATTATATTTTTAACTGATTTTAAACAAATGTAAACAACTGAATACAAATTGGGCAAACTTGTTATTTGGGGTGTTGAAGTTCTGAGGGAGCGAAAATACTGCCCCAGTCTTAGAAACTGGAAAATCTCACGGAGCAAAGCGAAGCCCTAGACATTGTATATGATGAAGCATACCGGTTATCAGTGTTTAGTAGAGTCATTGGTTTCATTTCTCTAACCTCAAGAACCCTGGAAAACATTTTTGCAGCTCTATGTTTAATGACATATATCCATATTTTAACCACTTCCCGTCATTTGTCGTAAGTATACTATATGGAAAGCCAGTGCTTCCCGCAAAATGTCATATACTTACGACAAATGCATGGCACCGGCTCAGAACGGCTCAGAAGCTGAGTCGGTGCCATCATCCCCGGATGTCAGCTGTATCTGACAGCTGACATCCTGCTGTAACGGCGGGGACCAAAGTTAGCTTCAAACACCACCATTAACCCCTTAAATGCAGCCGCCAAAAGCGATCACTGCCTTTAAGGTGTTTGCAGCTCAATGAAATTGCCGGGATGTTGGTGGCTGCAATGGCAACCAGAGGTCTAATACTGGCCTCCCGGTGTGCCTAGCACGGAAAACTTCCAGCACTCGCTCAGAGATGAGCCGGCGTCATCAGCGGTGGATATCAGCTGTATGTTACAGCTGACATCCACCTGTAACAGCAGGAACCGGAGCTAGCTCCGATATCTGCCATTAACCCCTCAGATGCAGCGATCGGATGCGATCGCTGCATCTTTGTGGTTGCTAGCAGATCGCCAGCTGTGCCCTGCAATCAGATGACTGCCGACTGCTATTATGACACCAGGAGACCTAACAATGGCCTCCTGTTTGCCTTTACGGAAGTCGATTATGCCCCGCTCGGAGGCGAATCCTAATCTACTTGCTGTCAGTGAATGACTGACAGATCTAATACATTGCACTAAATAGGTAGTGTAATGTATTAGAAAAAAAATCTGACAGTTGAACCTTCAAGTCCCCTAGTGTGACTAAAGTAAAGTCTGAAAAAAATGTTACAAAAATGTGTAAAAAATATACTAAAAATTTTAAGTAATAAAATAAAACACAATGGCCCTTTTTCCCTTATCATGTCCTATATTATTGAAAAAAATAAATAAACCATACATATTTGGTATTGCTGCGACCGTAACGGCCTAAACTGTAAAAACATTATGTTATTTATTCCACGGGGTGAATGGCGTAAAAAAAAACTTAAACAATAATGACAGAATTTCTGGTTTTTGGTCACTTTGCACTACAAAAATTTAAATAAAAAGTGATCAAAAAGTTGCATGTATTCAAAAATGGTGCCAATAAAAACTATAGCCCGTCTCGCAAAAAACAAGTCTCATACTGCTCCGTCGACGAAAAAATTAAAAAGTTATGGCTCTTAAAACATGGCGACAGAAAAAAATTATTTTTACAAAAATTATTTTATTGTGCAAAAATTTGTAAAACATAAAAAAGTTCTATAAATTAGGTATCGCCGTAATCGGACTGACCCGCAGAATAAAGTTAACATGTAATTTTTAACGCATGGTGAATGCTGTATAAAAAAAAACCCTAAAAAGAAACAATGCCAGAATTGCTGTTTTTTGGTCACCTTGCCTCTCAAAAAATAGGATAAAAAGTGATCAAAAAGATGCATGTACCCCAAAATGGAAACCAATAATAACTACAGCTCGCCCCGCAAAAAAACAGCGCTCATACCACTACGTCTATGAAAAAATTTAATTAGTTAAGGCTTCCATAAGTCAGGAAATAAAAAATATGCAGTAGTGCCGGCCCGAGGGGAACATTTATTCTGTTTCAAGAGGCGATTTATCGGGGCCCTAAAATTAGGGAACCAGGAAGGGGAGGGCCCAAACATATCTGCTAGAAGCGAGGGCGCCCATATTATACCAGGACAACACTTCCTAGCAAAATTCCCCAAACTGCAAAGGTGCGTAGTGTGGACCAAAAGTGGGATAAGGATGGACTTTTATCAGTGTGACACTGGCCTGTGCCAAGCAAAATCTACGCTTCAAAAGCCAAATGGCACTCCCACCCATCTGAGCCCTACAGTGTGCCCAAACAGCAGCACCATCATACCCGGGAGAACCCTTTTAACAATTTTTGGGATGTATGTCTCCAGTGGCATAAGCTGGGCACGACATACTTGCCACTGAATTGGCATATCTGGGGAAACATTTTTAATTTTTACTTTGCACCATACGCAGCGCATTTATTTATGGAAAAGACCTGTGGGGTGAAAATGCTCACTACACCCCTTAATAAATGCCTTGAGGGGGTGTAGTTTCTAAAATGGGGTCACTTCTGGGGGGTTTCTTTTATTATTTCCCATCTGAGCCTCTGCAATTGGGAACCAATTCTGTGTAAATCGCCAAATTAGGCCTCAATCATGGTACTCTCTCACTCCTGAGCCCTGTCAATAGTCCAGGCAAAAGATTAGGGCCCCATGTAGGGTGATTATAAAACCTGAAAACACAGCATAATAATTAGAGAGCTGTCTTGTTATGGTGGCATAAGCTGGGCACCACATATTGGCATATCTATTGAAAAGTCCCATTTTCACTCTGCAATATCGAGTGCACACTAATTTATGCAAAACACCTGCAGGGATAACATGCTCATTACACCCCTCGGATAATACCTTGAGGGGTGTAGTTTCCAAAATGAAGGTCTCTTTTGGGGGGTTTCCAAAGTTTTGGTCCCACAGGGGTTTTTCAAATGCTACATAGCGACCAGAAACCAATCCAGCAAAATCTATACTCCGGAAGCCAAAAGGCTCTCCTTCTGTTCTGAGCCCTGCCGTGTGCCCAAAAATGAGTTTATAACCACATATGGTATGTTGCCATACTCGGGAGAAATTGCTTAACAAGTGTTGGGGTTCTTTTTCTGTTTTTTTTTTTGTTGAGAAAATGAAAAATTTTGCGCTAAAGCTACGTCTTATTGGAAAAAAAAAATGTCATTTTTATTTTGACCGCCCAATTCAAATAAAATCTATGAAACACCTGTGGGTAGAGATGAGCGAACCGGGACAACCAAACCCGGTTTCGGTCCGAACTTCCGGAAAAGTTCGGTTCGCAGCGAATCCGAACTTCACCGGGTTCGGCCGAACCCGTTTTGACCGAACCCGGTCAAAAACATTATACAAATCGGCAGCCACTTGTCTCTATCAATCACTGATAGAGAAAAGAGGCTGCTGATTAAAAATAAAATAAAAGGCATTTCATACGTACCCGGTCTTTGTCTTGGTGACGAGTCCCTCTTCTTCCTCCAGTCCGACCTTTTCTGACGCGGCAGCCTGTGATTGGCTGCAGAGGCCTCTGCAGCCTGTGATTGGCTGCAGAGGCCGCGGCAGCCTGTGATTGGCTGCAGCGCTCACATGGGCTGCATCGTCATCAAGGAATGTCGGGCCGGATGTCGAGAGGGACGCGTCACCAAGGCAACGGCCAGGAGACCGGACTGGAGGAAGCAGGGAGTTCCCGGTAAGTATGAACGTCTTTTTTTTTACAGGTACTGTGATCGGTAGTCACTGTCCAGGGTACTGAAACAGTTACTGCCGATCAGTTAACTCTTTCAGCACCCTGTACAGTGACTATTTAGGGTATGTGCACACACACTAATTACGTCCGTAATTGACGGACGTATTTCGGCCGCAAGTACCGGACCGAACACAGTGCAGGGAGCCGGGCTCCTAGAATCATACTTATGTACGATGCTAGGAGTCCCTGCCTCTCTGCAGGACAACTGTCCCGTACTGTAATCATGTTTTCAGTACGGGACAGTAGTTCCACGGAGAGGCAGGGACTCCTAGCATCGTACATAAGTATGATGCTAGGAGCCCGGCTCCCTGCAGTGTGTTCGGTCCGGTACTTGCGGCCGAAATACGTCCGTCAATTACGGACGTAATTAGTGTGTGTGCACATACCCTTACTGACGTCGCATAGCAACGCTGCCGTAATGACGGGTGCACACATGTAGCCACCCGTCATTACGGGGCCTCATGCACACGACCATAAAAACACCCGTTATCACGGGTCGTAATTACGACCCGAAATAGCGGGCCCATAGACTTCTGTTAGCCACGGGTACCTTCCCCTTTTCTCACGGGAAGGTGCCCGTGCCGTTAAAAAGATAGAACATGTTCTATTTTTTTATTTTACGGGCCGTGCTCGTAATTACGACTCGTGCAGCATTTATTTCACAGAGTATTTCAGGAGAGGAGCGTGCAGATTCAGTGCTGCTGTGAACTCTGCTCTTACCATTACGTAGCTCAGTCTGTTACCTCTCCTCCACTCCTGTCCTCAATAACACCTTCACATGATTGGCAAGTCACCACCCCGCACAAGATCTGCACGCTCATCTCCTGAAATACTCTGTGCTGCTGTGAACTCTGCTCTTACCATTACGTGGTGACTTGCCAATCATGTGAAGGTGTTCTGGAGGACAGGAGTGGAGGAGAGGTAACAGACTGAGAGCTACGTAATGGTAAGAGCAGAGTTCACAGCAGCACTGAATCTGCATGCTCATCTCCTGAAATACTCTGTGCTGCCTTAAACTCTATGGACAGGTCAGGATCCTGTTTCTTTTAAATGCTGCACTGTAGCGCAGCCTTATATAGTGGATGGAGCGGGTTCCCCAGCAGCATTTAAAAGAAACCGTGTTTGTGTATGTGTGTGTTTTTGTATATATGTGTGTTTGGGTATGTGACTTTGTCTGTTTTTGTTTTTATATGTGTGTTTGTGTATATGTGTGTGTGTGTATATATGGGTGTGTTTGTGTATATGTGTTTGTGTATATGTTTGTGTATATATGGGTGTATTTGTGTATATGTTTGTGTGTAGATGTTTGTGTGTGTTTTTGTATATGGGTGTGTGTTTGTGTGTATATATGGGTGTGTTTGTGTATATGTGTTTGTGTATATGTGTGTTTGGGTATGTGTGTTTTTGTTTGTATATGTGTTTGTGTATATGTGTTCGTGTATGTGTGTGTATAACTGTGTGTGTGTGTGTTTGGATACGTGTGTTTTTGTTTGTATATGTGTGAGTTCGTGTATATGTGTGTGTGTTTGTCTGTTTATGTGTGTGTGTGTGTGTGTGTGTGTGTATATATGTGTGTGTCTGTGTATGGTTGTTTGTTTGTGTGTGCGTGTATATAGGTGAGTAGAAGTATTGGTATTGTTCACATTGATAACTGTTTTTTTATGTTGTTGCAGATTTTGATGTACCGATTGGACTACATCTTCGATTCGTTGGACTACTGCGTAGATCTACGTTTTTTCAAATTTTAATAAAATGGTTAACGAGGGTTTTGTTGGGGATTTCTTATTTCAATAAAAAAGAATTGTCTTTGTGTTTTTTTTTAAACTTTATTAGTGCCTAGATAATGGCAGTTGGCTGATTGACAGCGTCCATTATTAAGGCGGTACTTAGTGTTAGCCGGTGCAGAGGCTAGCACTAACCACCCATTATTACCCCGGTACCCACCACCACCAGGGGTGCCGGAAAGAGCTTGGTACGATCCAGTACCCGACCATCTGTTGTGATGGTCTGGTACTGGGGCGGCCGTAGGCTGGTATTATGAGGCTGGGAAGGGCCAAAATCAATGGACCTTCCCACCCTTGTAATGCTAGGCTGCTGCTGCTGTGTTGTATCGGGCTGTTTATAAAAATGGGGGGGACCCCCACGTCGTTTTTTTTTTTGAATTTAACAAATTTAGCAATAGACGGGTCCCCCAAATTTTTAATAACCAGCCATATACAAGGCCGCAGCAGTCTGGCATTACATTGGTGGGAAGGGCCACTGGTTTTGTCCATTCCCAGGCTAATAACACTGTGTTGTATGTGGCTGGTTATGATAAATTGGGTGAAACCCCATGTCTTTTTAAAAAAAATAAAATAAATAAATAAATAATTTAAAAAATGACGTGGGGTCCCCCCCACTTTTATAACCAGCCAGATACAACACAGCAGCAGCAGCCTAGCATTACAAGGGTGGGAAGGTCCACTGTTTTTGGCCCTTCCCAGCCTCATAATACCAGCCTGCGGCCGCCCCAGAGCCCGACCATCACAACAGATGGTCGGGTACTGGATCGTACCTGGCTCTTCCCGGCACCCCTGGTGGTGGTGGGTACCGGGGTAATAATGGTGGTTAGTGTTAGCCTCTGCACCGGCTAACACTAAGCCTCGTCTTAGTAATGGATGTTGTCACTCAGACAGCGGCCATTACTAAAGTGGTAATAAAATTTGAAAAGAAAAAGACAAAGATATAGATAAAATATTTTATTGAAATAAGGCATCCCCAACACAACCGTCATTAACCATTTTATTGTAGAAAAAAAAACGTCATCGAAGTAGTCCTCGAAACCGACGTAGTCCAAACACCAAACCTGTGAAAAAAATAAATAAATAAAACATGTCGTAGGCTTAGATTCAGTTTAATGTGTGATACTGACTGTTATACCATGTATAGAAGCCTGCCGTGAAGTTGACTTAGATACAGGGCGCCAGCAGACAGTATCATACATGGCCATACATACATATATACAAACATACATACAAGCATGCACATATATACATGCAAATATACATACATGCAAACATACACACATATATACATGCAAACTATCATACATACATGCATACACACACACACATGAAAACATACATACATACAAACAAACATGCAAAGATACATACATACATATATACAAGCATGCACAAATATACATGCAAACATAAATACATGCAAACATAATTACATACATGCACATATATATAAACATACATGCAAACATACATGCAAAAATAAAAACATGCAAACATACATACATGCACATATATACATACATACATGACAACATACATACAAACATACATGACAACATACATACATGCAAACATACATACACACATGCAAACATATATACATGCAAATATACATACAAACATGCACATGTATACATACATGCCAACATACATGCAAACATACATGCACATATATACATACATGACAACATACATACATGCAAATATATACATGCAAATATACATACATACACACATGCACATATATACATACATGCCAACATACATGCACATATATACATACATGACAACATACATACATACATACATACATACATGACAACATACATCCATATATATATATATATATATATATATATATATACACACATGCAAATATACATACAAACATGCATACATACATGCAAACATACATTCATGCAAACACACATACATGCAAACATACATACATACATTCATGCAAACATACATACATACATACAAATATACATACACACATGCACATATATACATACATACATACATGACAACATACATACATACATACATACATACATGACAACATACATACATACATACATACATACATGCCAAAAAAAAATAATAATACGTTCATACTTACTTTCCTCTTGTCCGGCCTCCAGCGATGACGTTTCATCCATGTCGCCGCTGCAGCCTGTGATTGGCTGCAGAGGCGGTCACGTGGGATGAAGCGTCATCCTGACGTGCGTGACCGCCACTACAGCCTGTGATTGGCTGAAGCGGCGAAAGGGATGAAACGTCATCGCTGGAGGCCGGACAGGAGGAAAGTAAGTACGAACGTATAATTTTTATTTTTTTATTACATTTAAATTGTATTTTCCGCGCGCCGAGCATGTACTGTCAAGGTTGCTGAAAGAGTTAGTGCAGCCCATTAACTCTATCAGCACCCCGGACAGTAGCATGCTCGGCGCACGGAAGTGACAGGTTCGGTCTGAACTAGTTCGGTCCGAACCGAACCTTTTTTGAAATTCGGCGAACTAGCCGAACCGAACTTTTGATAAGTTCGCTCATCTCTACCTGTGGGGTCAAAATGCTCACTACACACCTAGATTAATTTCTCAAGGGGTGTAGTATCACAAATGGAGTCCCTTTTGGGTAGTTTCCACTGTACTGGTACCTTAGGGGCTTTGCAAAAGCGACATGGTGGCAAGAAACCAATCCAGCAAAATCTGTGCTCCAAAAGCTAAATGCCACTCCTTCTCTTCTGTTCCTTGCAATAGTGCCAAAACAGCAGTTTATGACCACATGTGGGGTATTGCCGTACTCCAGAGAAGTTACTTTACAAATGTTGGGTTTCCTTTTTTCCTTTACTTGTTGAGAAAATAAAAAAATTTGAGCTAAAACTACATCTTATTGAAGAAAAAGGATTGTTTTTATTTTCACTGCCCAATTCTAATAAATTCTATGAAACACCTGTTGGGACAAAATGCTCAATACACCCCTAGATGAATTCCTCATGGGGTGTAGTTTCCTAAATGGAGTCACTTTTTCGGCGTTTTCATTGTTTTGTCCCCTCAGGGGCTTTGCAAATGCGACATGGCCTTCCATTCCTGCTAAAAGTGATCTTCAAAAGCCAAATGGCGCTCTTTCCCTTCTAAGCCCTGCCGTGTGTCCATCATTTACAGCCAATTATTACCACATATGGGGTATTGTTTTACTCGGGAGAAATTGCTTTACAAATTTTGAAGTGCTTTTTCTCCTTCAGTCCTTGTGGAAATGAGAAAAAATTAGCTAAGATTTTAATTTTCACGCCTACTTCCAATAATTTCTGTAAAAAAACCTGTGCGCTCAAAATTCTCACTGTACCCCTAGATAATTTCCTTGAGGTGTGTAGTTTCCCAAATGGGGTCACTTTTGGGGGATTTCCACTGTTTTGGCACCGCAAGAGCCCTTGAAACCTGACATGGTGCCTAAAATATATTCTAATAAAAAATATGGCCCCCAAAATCCACTAGGTGCTCCTTTGCTTCTGAGGCCGGTGCTTCAGTTCAGTAGCACGCTAAAGCCACATGTGAGATATTTATATAAACTTCAGAATCTGGGCAATAAATATTGAGTTGTGATTCCCTGGTAAAACTTTCCGTGTTACCCAAAAAATGGATTAAAAAGAATTTCTGCAAAAAAACGACATTTGTAAATTTCACCTCTACTTTGCTTTAATTCCTGTGAAAAGTCTAAAGGGTCAAGAAACTTTCTAAATGCTGTTTTGAATACTTTGAGGGGTGCAGATTTTTAAATGGGGTGACTTATTGGGGGTTTCTAATATATAAGGCCCTCAAAGCCATCTTCACAACTGAACTTGCTCCTGCTAAAATAGCCTTTTGAAATTTCCTTGAAAATGTGAGAAATTGCTGCTAAAGTTCTAAGCCTTATAATGTTCTAGAAAAATAAAAGGATGTTCAAAAAATGGCAATCTAAAGTAGACATATGGGGGATGTTAATTAGCAACAATTTTGTGTGGTATCTTACAAGCAGATGCATTTAAATTGAGAAAAATACAATTTTTTGCAATTTTTCGCTAAAATTTGGTGTTTTTCACAATTAAATACTGAATGTATTTAGCAAATTTTGCCAGTAACATAAATTCCAATGTGTCATGAGAAAACAATCTCATAACTGCTTGGCTAAGTGAAAGCATTCCGACGTTATTACCACATAAAGTGAAACATGTCAGATTTGAAAAATGAGGCTCTGTCAGCAAGGTCAAAAGTGGCTAAAGAGGGAAGGGGTTAAAAAAGTGCACCAACAATCATTTTCTGCTCAGGATGCCAGTAAAACCAGAAATAATGATATTTTTTCATCATACTCATATTTAGAGGATGTTATCATATTAGGATGGAGATAGCACTTTCTGTGTCACATCAGACTGAGCATAAATGACGGCTCGGCAGGGTTGTTGATTGAGAGATTCTACACAGGGTCAGGTCCAGTCACATCACAAGAACTCAAATTATAAAGGGGGAAAAATTCAGCATAGGCTAGATCAAGAAGAAAATGTGGGTAAAAAGCTAACAGAGGGCACACCTATGTAGTGTAACCAGTAAAGGGTCTACAAATCAGAAACAATAGGTGTCGTAAGTGAAGCTGTAAAATTAAAAAGAAAAACAAAATAAAGCTCATAAATCCTTAAAAAGCTAATTTAATTATTTCAAACTTTTTTTCAAGACAATAATTTATACTCCTAGGATTTCTCAGCCTGCATATATGGTTTTGTTGAAACCCCATTCCTATAACTTCCCTTGGGACACTTTATTTGGTTTCTGTGTGTCTTGTGTGGTGCCTTAGAATATGCAATCCAGCCGGGGGGGGTCTAGCACCTTTCTTCTAATTTACATTATACAGAACATGCTACACACGGGCCCCCATGTTTGCTTTTTTTCCCCCCACTTTTGGTATTTCATTCTACATCTGGATACATGAGCTGCAGCTACACCTCTGGTTATTGAGGACAAATAGGATGACCTACAAACCACCTCCTCAGCTCCTCATGCTTGATAAAGACCCATTCATGGGTTTAAACGTTGCAAGTGTTGTTATGCTTGGTGAATAAATAAAATACACTTCACTGGATTATCGTGAGTGCTGCAGTTTCTTTCTTCGATTCTATATACCACCCCATCAGGTGATCACTTCTCCTTTAGAATATATTAAAAACTTTTGGATTGTTCTAGTTATGGCCCTATGGTCTTCTTTTCTTTCCTCTTACTACAGGACCTCAGATGATTGCAATCTTCACCTTCTAAAATACATGTGTCATCGACCTATAGAACCTTCGAGGGTTATTTAATCTCTTATTCTGAATTTGGCATTGGAAACACAATATTTACATAGTTTGCTAGAAGTGATACAGACATATGTCCTTGTTTATCCAGATAATCTATGAGGGTTTAACATATTAGATGTTTCAATAGTCAAAATATTTTTCTGCAGGTCATATTAATGGAGACATCTTGATTGACCTCAGTATTGGTTCCTTCGTTCATCATCTATATTCAGCCTGTGAGTTTTTCAAAAACATCATAGTGCTGAAGGTCAATAACAGATGCATCATGGAGCTGAAGAGATGGGTGGATGACCGTACGGGAGCATTTTATTGGGGCCACACGTCAACAATTCTTCAAGAGAAAGAAGAAAACAGGTGACGTATTTGTCCAAATATCAAGAGAAAAACACTGTCATTGTGATTGTTGCTTCTTATACAACAAATATAATGGGAGATGTGGTAATGATCCCGGAAAATATTTACTCTTTTAAAACTCAAGTCAGATTTAAAAATTATATTACCCACTCAGATAAATGTTCTTATTCATAGGGGGCGATCTTATACAAGTTAATGCTGGAAAGGCGCAGTATAAGCCTGACGCTTGGTGTAACAGTCTTTGATTATTTCAAGCTTTACCTCTAGTTTTGCAAGTCAATAGTCCAGTGCTAAGTCCTGAGCCACCATGTTGATGTTGACTGTGGGTCAATCACTTTCTTTGTCTTTTTTGTTTTCCAGTGATCAGTTTGAGGACCAGAATGCAAAACTGAGATCAGCCATTCAACATATTGTGAAATACGACCTGGAAAAAGAGAATATGACAGACCCGCTGGTCTTACCATTAGCCGATTGTGTCCTCAGTGCTTGGCTTCTGGATGTTATCAGCAAAGATCAAGATGATTACATCAGATATTTTAGGAAGTTCTCAAGGTTGCTGAAACCTGGAGGACACGTCATATTAATTGGGGTTTTAAATATAACATATTTCACAGTCGGAAAAGACAAGTTCCAAGGTTTCCCATATGATGAGGATTTTGTCAGGAAAGCTCTAGCTGGAGAAGGTTTTATCATTGATTACTGTAAGGTCCAGGAGAGAACGGCTGTCAGTGACCTTATTGACTATAAGGCCGTCATATTTATTGCAGCTCACAAGGAGAAGTAGGTTGAATCTTACAAAGTCTGCATGTCATTAGTTAAGCTTAAAAAAAAAGATCCAACAATTAAAAAGAATCTTCCTTATTTCAGTATAGAATAGCATAAAAATAATTGTTCGCTTCTTTTCGGGACCTTACCTTGGACTGCTCCTAGATGATATTGCCGATACCGAGTCTGATCATCTAGGACGTCATGGGAGTCTGAAATCTTGGGATCAGTTGCTTTCTCATTGTTGTTCTGTTTCGTATCTGCTTTATATAAATAGTGTAATAAAGAGAAGTATAGAGCAATTAACTGTTTGTGTCCTTGACTTGGGGGGGGGGTGGGGATTTCCTGTTCTATAGATTTTACAGACCTTTATTTATGAGAAGAAACTTACAAGCTTTAATACAAAACAATATAATAAGCCACAAGGGTTTTGCTTTATGATTTCATTTACTTAGAGAATTTTTAGAGAATCCTATTAATTTGCTTAATTAGAGTCTAGCGCACAATATAATTGTTTAAAAATAATTTTGCTGAAAATTATCACCTATCCTGTAAATAGATGATAGTTTATGAGTCTGGGAAAACCACTTTAAAGAGATTTGTAGCTGTGAACCAGGAAAACGGATCTCCAAATTCTATAAAGATATAATATCAAATGATTTAGCACAGAACTTTGGACCGATTTAGATAAAATAAAACAAAATGGTTCAAGAGTGGACATTTACTTTAAAGATAATGAGGATAATTTAATAAATACAATACGTCACTTTTGCAGTGTAAAAAAGTAACAATTTGCATAAAAGTTTTTGAGCAAATAATTTGTAACGTTTGCATTTTTACGCCATCTCCACAATTTTCTCCGTCCTCCCGGCACATACAGGAGCTGTGACAACTGCTGTTTTGTACAGCAGTTGCCACAGCTACTTCAGCGGGGACCAATCGTGGTGTTCTGACTGATTAACCCTTTAGAAGCTGCGTTCAATAGCGATCGCGGCTTCTTAGGGGTTAAACTACCGTCGACGGCCCATTACATGATAGTGGACGGTGATGGTTGCTTAGGCAACTGGAGGACTAATAATGCTAATGCGCTCTGCCTGGGACTTCAGCTCTGCTCCAGACATCCCTATCCATATATTGGCAGTGATGTCAAGCGCAGAACAGGAGTCCCAGGGAGAGTGCTAGAAGTGCTCTGCCTGGGACTATGGCTCTGGGGTTACCCCTGACAACACTGTCCATATATGGAAAGTGATGTCAGGGGTTTCCCCTGAAGCTAAATCCTCAGCTAGAGCATCGGCAATGATCTGGCTGGGGATTCCACTTCTGGAGGGAACCCCAAAGGCGCTACCTACAGGGTGGGAGGCTGTGTGGTACTACCAGGGAGGGTGGCTGTGTAGCACTACTAGATAGGGGGCTGTGTGACACTACCAGAGAGGGAGACTGTGTGGAACTACCTGGGAGGAGGGGGCTGTGTGGCACTACCCGGGAGGAAGGGCTGTGTTGCACTACCTGGGAGGAGGGGGCTGTGTGGCACTACCTGGGAGGAGGGGCTGTGTGACACTACCTGGGTGGGGGGCTGTGTGACACTACCTGGGAGGAGGGGCTGTGTGGCACTACCTGGGTGGGGGGCTGTGTGACAGTACCTTGGAGGTGGGGGCTGTGTGGCACTACCTGGCCTACCTGGGAGGTGGGGGCTGTGTGGCACTACCTGGGAGGGGGCTGTGTGGCACTACCAGAGGTGGCTGTGTGGCAATAACAAAAGGGGGGCTGTATGGCACCACCGTAGAGGGGTGCTGTGTGGCACTATTTAAAGTGTGGCACTAAATTTATGGGCGTACAAACTAACTTCTTTATGGGTCAAAAACATTGCCTAACGTCTATATGGGGGCACAAAGTGATGTTTTCTGTCATTTTTCTTTCGCCTTTTGTTCCCTCGCAAAAGGGGCCTACTAAGTTTGTGTGCGCCCAATGGCCCACATAAACCTGGAGCCTGCCCTGCACCTCAGACATCAGGGATTTGACACACTTCCAAAAAGGTTGTATTAGGGAGCAATGCCGCCAAATATGTGAATTGCTACCAGTCTCCTTGCTACATCTCCAGCATAGATCTGTAGGTGAAAGATGTGGCCTAAAAAGGAAATCCGGTGTTCTATACCAACGTGTAATAGTTTTATAAGAATTCTCCTGCGTTCGCACACATCTGGAGAATCCGAGCACATGCCTAAGCATATATGAGATTTCTTCTGAAGAGAAGACCCTCTGTAATTCCTCCTCCCAAGGGTTTGTATAACCCATACCAGAAGTAGATGACACAGATACTAAACCAGTGTAAACATTGGAAAGAGAGAAAAGAAGTACTATGCACACCAATATGGAGTTATTTATCCAAACAAATAATTTATTTATTTGTAGCCAGTGACAGTGCGACGTTTCGGTCAACACCTTGACCTTCCTCAGGCACTATAGAATTAACAAAATTGATATAAGTATTGATTCCGTAGTAAGTGGTACAGAATGTCATCAATAACAATAAAATCAATTATGTACAGATCACAGATGTAAATAAATCTTCATATGAAGCAATGTCAGTAGTAAGTGGGTACTGTAAGATCTACGTGACACAGGTTACTGCAGGTCAAACAAATAATGAAAAAAAGAAAGTTTTCACTGAGTGAAACGCACCTATATAATAGATATTCGGCTATGCATATAACAGTGTGTATTGTACAGAAAAAAAATCATAAATTACACGGGGAGCTTGCAGGTAATCAGATAAGACTTAATTGTTCAATAGCAGAATGCTTGTAGAAAATGTGTAATAATCAGCAATGTATAGTAATCATCGGAAACGGTGGTAAAGGAAAATACAAGTAAACTTAGAGATATATAATAGACACGTAACAGTGGATGGATCTAGGAATGGAAAGTCTTGTCTCTAGTATAAAGATGTAGAAATGTGTTGTCAAATAGACCACATAATTATGTATAGGGAATTTACCTTTAGTCAATGCTGGTCCTGCGTGGATGGCGCTGTATGATTGGCGGGTAACCGCTGTGTGAGGCGCTATAGGGAAGTCAGAAAACCCCTCTGTTATATATCCTGCTGTGCAGTCACATGGCGTGCTTAGAACGCACATGTGAAATGCACCAAAACCGGATGTTGACATTAAGACCGGAAGTGGTCATGGCTGTATGCAGCTTGCTGCTTGTAGCCTGTGTGAGTGCACATGGCTAATTTGCATATTGCCGATGTTAGAGCAGGGGAGAAGAGAGCCACAGTGCTGGGAATATCAGCTGACTGAGAGGTAAGACAAGTTCATGTTTATTGTGGCAGATTAATGTCAGTTGAAGACATGTTGTTACTACATTTTTTTGATGTAGTAGAGAGAATGATGCAGGATAGAGTGCAGGGAAGTATTAGATCTAGTCAGAGATGATAGGAGGGATAGATAGAATCGGACTGTGCATCATCTACGAGAAACTATGTCAGGTTCTAAAGTTTACATGGATAAGTAGTCTATTTGTCATTGTGCCACAGGAAACTTGAACAAAGATTTTAAGTCTGCAAAAAAATTAGTAGTAGTTAGTATAGATAATATAGCTAGAAGATCGTCATTATATTAAACTATAAATAGATATGTATAGATCAGCAGCACAGGATAAATATTTCAAGAGGGTGCACGTCTCTTGGGTCACAGTCCGAGTAACCCCTCAGTCAAGATAAAGAAGAAATGGAGACAGCACTACCAAATTTTCAAAGTGAAGATCCTTTTATTCCACGGTGCAACGTTTCAGCTCAATACGAGCCTTGAGAAAGGCTCGTATTGAGCTGAAACGTTGCACCGTGGAATAAAAGGATCTTCACTTTGAAAATTTGGTAGTGCTGTCTCCATTTCTTCTTTATCTAAACTATAAATAGAGATGTTATAAAGGAGTGGACGTTTAACTTTATTACAGAAAACTGCTTATCTAATATTCCCTATTGAGTCCCTTTGGGTGCAGTGTTTGTAGGGTGTGAATCCAGTATACCTCTCTTTGTTTCAGTGTAAGTATTCTATTACCTCCTCTTCTGGGAATGGGTATGTATTCCAGTACTTGAAAACGGAGTTGTGATATGTTGTGTTTCTGTTCAATAAAGTGCATCGTATGGTGGATTTGTGTTGTTTAATGCGATCACGTATCCGTTGTGTGGTTTCTCCCACATAGGCTAGGCAACAGGGACATCTGATGATGTACACCACGTAGTTACTGTTGCATGTATAGTAATCATCAATTTGGATTCCGCGTCCTGTGTGTGGATGGTAGATTTTATCTCCTTTAATTACATTAGAGCATTGCATGCATGAGAGGCATGGGAAAGTTCCCTTTTTGGGGGTCCTAAGGAATTGTTTTCTTGAGACTATTTTGCTGCAGCCTATATCCGCCCTTACTAATTTGTCCCTCAAGTTTTGCGGTTTCTTGACACAGAGAAGAAAGGGGGATTTGCATTCTTCAATGGAGGGATAGGCCTCTTGGAGAAGAGACCAGTGTTTCCGTATAATATGATGTATTCTGAATGAACAAGGGTGGTACATGTGGACAAATGGTATGCGTTTGGTTTTAGTGTCAGGTTTTCTGTGTCTGTTTGAGATTTCGGCCTGTTGTATCACTCTTTCTGGGTATCCCCTATTTCTGAATTTATCACCCATTTCCTCTCGTCTTGTTTGTCTGTTGTTAATATTGTCCACTATTCTGTCGACCCTATCGAATTGTGATTTCGGAAGGGCAGTATTAGTGGTTTGTGGGTGGCAGCTTGATAATTGTAATAAGCTATTCCTGTCTGTTTCTTTAACAAAGAGGTCCGTGCTCAAGGTGCCTTCCTCACTTAGGAGGACCGTGGTGTCGAGGAAGTTAATCGAAGTCTGACTGTGGTTCAGGGTAAATTGTAGCTCTGACCACACCGAGTTAATGTAAAGGGAAAATTCTAGCAGGGTCTCTACTGTGCCATTCCATAAACAGAAGATGTAATTTATGTAGCGTTTCCAGACCGCCTTGACCACTTCCGGTCTTAATGTCAACATCCGGTTTTGGTGCATTTCACATGTGCGTTCCAAGCACGCCATGTGACTGCACAGCAGGATATATAACAGAGGGGTTTTCTGACTTCCCTATAGCGCCTCACACAGCGGTTACCCGTCAATCTTACAGCGCCATCCACGCAGGACCAGCATTGACGAAAGGTAAATTCCCTATACATAATTATGTGGTCTATTTGACAACACATTTCTACATCTTTATACTACTGACGAGACTTTCCATTCCTAGATCCATCCACTGTTACGTGTCTATTATATATCTCTCGGTTTACTTGTATTTTCCTTTACCACCGTTTCAGATGATTACTATACATTGCTGATTATTACACATTTTCCACCAGCATTCTGCAGTTGAACAATTAAGTCTTATCTGATTACCTGCAAGCTCCCCGTGTAATTTATGATTTTTTTTCTGTACAATACACACTGTTATATGCATAGCCGAATATCTATTATATAGGTGCGTTTCACTCAGTGAAAACTTTCTTTTTTTCATTATTTGTTTGACCTGCAGTAACCTGTGTCACGTAGATCTTACAGTACCCACTTACTACTGACATTGCTTCATATGAAGATTTATTTACATCTGTGATCTGTACATAATTGATTTTATTGTTACTGATGACATTCTGTACCACTTACTACGGAATCAATACTATAAATTTGGTTAATTCTATAGTGCCTGAGGAAGGTCAAGGTGTTGACCGAAACGTCGCACTGTCACTGGCTACAAATAAATAAATTATTTGTTTGGATAAATAACTCCATATTGGTGTGCATATCACTTATTTTCTCTACTGGATCGGGTTGGGCCCCTACTTATGCACCGACACCATTACCTAGTGCTATCCGAACCTTGTAACTAACATTGAAAAGAGATTTCTGTGGTGGTGAGACATGTAATACATAGTTCTCTAGCCATGTGGGGTCAGTTTTTTGTGTCCCGTGTTTTAAAAAAATGTTGATATGTGTTTGAGAAATCCAGAATGTGCAGACTCATGGGATGGGCAATACGCATCTCATCATGTAAGGTTGGCAGTGTATGTGTTTTTGTGGTATCAAAAATCCTGGCAATAGCCAAAGATCAAAGTTGCAACCATGTTTCAGGGATCTGCATATATTTATGATCCATTTAACAGGTGAGAATGAAGAGTGGAGCCAATAACGAAAGATTATTGTCATGCATATGCAAGGCCGGGGAGGACTGGCAGACTTTAATAAGTCCACTAGTTAAGTTACTCACTAGTAGCAATTTAAAAGGTATTGTCGCCTTAAACCATAGGTAATAAATTAAATACTGTCCCATTAGGCGACGTTCCAAGTCCACATGTGGCAAAACAATGTTTGAGTTTGCTAAATGGGTCCATCTGCACAACTGTATAGCCTTGTAGTATGTATGCAAATCCGGCAAGGAGAGCCCTCCAAATTGTATTTTCCGTGTAAGAATAGCATATGTCAATCTAGCATGTAAACAAACGTCTACATTTCTGAAAGTAATATGTAGGGATGTCTTTTGGGAGCGATTGCAATTTATAAAGAACTTGAGTAAGAACATATGTGGTGCAAAGATTCTTACGGCCTAACCATGATATACAGGGAATGCTAAGGCTCCATGCACACAACCGTATTTTCATCTGTCCCAAAATACTGTAGGTAAATATGGATCTGTAGGCATCGGTATTTCATCCGTGTATACGGAATGGTGTCCGTCAATACGGTCCGTATGCATCCGTATTTCATGCATTTATACGGATCCGTGAAAAAAAGAGGGAGGGTGCAAATGACGTCCTCAGCATGTTGCATAGCATGGACGGTATACGAATGCACATCCGTAGCCGTCCGTATTTACGGAAGCTCCCATAGACTTCTATGGGAGAGTCCTTGCCGTAATTACGAACAAGAATAGGACAGGTTCTATATTTTTTTACAACACAGATACCCATTAGTAAAAATACTGAAAGGTGTCCGTGGCCAATAGAAATGATTGGGTCTGTAATTACTATCCGGAATTACTGATGCAAAATACGGTCGTGTGCATGGAACCTAAGTCTAGATAAATAATCAGTAATTTTATGGTACAGGGGAATATAGTTGCGTTGAAAAAGATGTCTACTATCTGACGTAATTTTTAAACCCAAGTATTGCAATTTAGTTCCTGACCACTTAAATGGGGATTGGTATTTAACAGCCCTAATAATTTTTTGTGGTATGTTAATATTTAATGCTTCGGACTTGTCCTAATTTATTTTGAAGTTTGACACCCAGCCAGACTCCTTAAAAATGTGCAGACCTGTGGCAATGCTGTCAAAGGGTTCGTTAGGAATAATAATAAACCATCCGCAAAAGCAACTGATTTGTGCTCGAAGTTCCCAACTTGGAGACCTTGTATGGAGGTAGTTTACCATAGTTTCAGTAATAATGTTTCCATTAGTAGCATAAATATAGTGGGTGACTGTGGACAGCCCTGACAGGTACCATTCCCAAAAGGGAAAGGATTTGAAAAGGTGCCATTGACCTGTATTCTCGCGGTGGGTGTAGTGTACAATGAGAATATAGTGGTGATGAGCTGCATCAGGAAACCGAATTTGGACAGAGTCTCTTCTAAATAAAGCCAATCCACACGATTGAATGCCTTTTCGACGTCTGTGCTGAGAAGTATTAAAGGAATTTTGTGTTGTTTAGCAAAATAGATAGCATGTACTGTCCTTGTAGTGTTAAATTTACCTTCCCTTCCCGGAACAAATCCCACTTGTTCAATCCCAATTAAACGCAGCAGAAAGGAACAAATTCATGTGGCTAGTATTTTGGCCCAAGTCTGAGGTTTTCTGCCCTTCAGTGGACTAAACTATGGGTGTGGTAGTGCAAAAAGAGGTGCTTTCAATCTTTCGGATATAGCGTGTAGAAAATAAGCACTAATTCAGACATAAGTGTGAAAATTTAGAAAACTGTATTAAATATTTTTCCATGTCAATTGACAGAAAACAAAGGCATAACAATTGCCAAATGTGTACAAAAGATTTTTTAGTATTTTGGCCCACCACTTAAAATCCGAGTTCAGAAGTGAAATGGGTCTGTAGCTACTGAACCTTTCTAGATCCTTTCCAGGCTTAGGAAGGATTGTGATGTCCGCTGCTAAGGTTTGATAAGTAAATAAATATAAGGAAAAAACACGGCGCCACATAGTGTGAGTAAGCCCAGAAATGACAGTCAGTGAATGACAAGTGGATGCTTACCACAGGAAGGTAGATCAATCACGTTGAATAGGTGGATAGCAGTGAGTGCTGCTGCCGAAATCCCAAACGGTCAAGCCTGCTGGCCACCGTGCAAAGTAATAAGCAATTCGTAAAAAATGGGAATAAGTACGGCGCTGCTACTCAATAATCGTACAGTTGCTGTAATTTAATATATATATGGCCTGAGGAAGATGCCGGTGCGGCATTGAAACGCGTAGCCTTGATCAAATAAACATAATTAAATTACAGCAACTGTACCATTATTGAGTAGCAGCGCCATACGTATTCCCGTTTTTTACGAATTGCTTAAGGTTTGATAAGGGAATTGAGCTCCGCCCAAAACTTTATTGTATATAGAAAGATATTTTGGTAGGAGAATAGTTTTAAATTTTTTATAATAGTTGATCGGGAGGCCATCGGGGCCAGGGTCTTACCATTTGGTATGTACTCTAATACTTTTTCTAATTCTAATGTTGTAAATGGCACTGTTAACAGTGAGCAATCCGCTGGAGTTAGGGAGGGGGCGTCAATAGTTTTTAAAAATTCCTGAATTGCTTCTAAATGGGACAGCAGAGTTTCTAGTGAGGGATCACAATGGATTTTGTACAGTTCTGAGTAATATGTCTAAAATTCCTTAGCTGTCTGATCTGTGTTGGTGAATTTCCTACCCCGTGCACTGGTTATGCATGGAATTAACCCCTTCCCGACATCCGCCGTATATATACGGCGCACACCGGGTAGGGGAATATGGAGCAGGCTCACGGGCTGAGTCCGCTCCATAGAGCGAGTGTATCGGCTGTGTGTTACAGCCGACACTTCCGGGTTATGAGCGGGATCGCGCTTTAGCGCGATCCCGCTTGTTTAACCCGTTAAATGCCGCGTTCAATAGAGATCGCGGCATTTAAATTACTAAAAACAGGGGGGCGACCCCCTGTAACGTCTCAACGGCACCCCCGCGGCGAGATCGGGTGGAGCCGTTGGTTCATACGGCTGCCTGGGGGTCTGACAAAGTCCCCCAGGTCTGCCATCTTACAAACTTTACTATCTAATCCTATAGTCTTTAATTTAACCATTAGACATCTATGAGGGACAGTGTCTGTGAAAGTGATTAAAATGCTTCAATTATTCCATCTTGCATAGACTCCATCTTGTATGGTGGCGACAATTTTGGATAGCTGGAATCCAAATTGTGGCCTGAAGGAGCCATTTTAGATTAATAAGTTATGATTGCTTTAAAAAGCTAATATCTATGTCAGCAGTTGTCTTGAAACAATTCTGTTATGTGTTCTCGAGTTGAATGTTTTTATTATTTTTGTGTGATGAGGAGCTGATCATCCTTGAAAGTCCAGAGAATGACCATGTTTACCTTAGCGGAGGGGTCAGTCTGACTCTTAGCCTTGGAGAAGAGGTTTGTTTAATATAAGTGAGGGGGTAGTCTGACTCCCGGCATCTATGACACGGTATATTTTGGAAACTCATAGTTTTACACTTCATACGTCATGTAAGTGTATGATTGGGTCAGGACAAAATATATTGTCATTATATGCTATTGGCTAAATAAAATCCAAATTAATGTCATATTGTAAACATTGTAAATGATTGGCTGGAATCAAGCTCCTCCTACTTCGAAAGATATTATTGTAATGGTTTGATAATTAAACGACAGAGAAGGATTTTGAGCATACAAAGCATGGTCTCATGTGTCATCTTTTCTCTCAGAAATATATATATATATATATATATATATATATACATATAATCGATTACCTATGATTTCAAACTGGATAAATCACTAGGGCGGGTATCGGTTGACATACGCATTACAAATTTCAGTCTACTATATTTTGGCCCATGATTGCATGAACAGTTTCAAATGCCTTTGCAAAGTCCAAAAACACTATATCCACAGCGGCCCCTCTGTCTAGGCTTCTGCTCACCTCTTCATATAAACACTATAGCCAATTCAGTATATCAACTGATGTATTAACAACACTGGCACCGGCTACATCAGCTCTTTCTTCTGTTGCATATACAGAGCTAACAAACCCATATAGTAACTCTGCCTTCTCTTGATCCCCTGTGACCAACTCCCCATTACCACTATCTAGGGGTCCTACATGTTCCACACTTGGCTTTTTTCCATTTACATACTTGAAGAATTTTTTTAGATCTGTTTTGCTATCCTTGGCCACCTGCCTTTCATTTTATGAGTTTGCTGATTTTATTAAATTTTTACAGATTTTATTAAGCTCTTTATAATTTAAAAAGGCTACAGCTGTACCCTCAGACTTGTATTGTTCAAATGCCCTTTTTTTTGTCATGTATTGCCGTTTTTACAGAAGGTGTAAGCCATGTGGGGTTTAATTTTAGTTGTTTATTCTTGTTACCTATAGGAATACATTTTGCACTATAATTAACCAAAGTAGATTTTAAAATCTCCCATTTATCATTTGTACCATTATTTGACATTAGTTGTTCGCAGTCTATATCATGAATTGCAGCCCTCATCTAGGGAAATTGGCCTTCTTAAAATTAAGTGTTTTTTCCCTCCCAGCCTGTGTTTGTTTTTAACATTAATTAACGGTATTGAACCGTTTGAGGTTGCACGGGATCGAAATAGTATTGATGCATCGTGCAACCCAACACTACATTGCATTAAACATGTAGCAATACTTACCTGACCTGCTGCGGTGCCCTCCTGTCCTGCTCTGCCCTCCTGTCCTGCTCTGCCATCTGCTCCCCCTACAGAGCTTCTTAGACTGAGTCTAAGACACGCCCGCTATTCTCGGATTGGCCACAGCTGCTCTAGCCAATCCAATAACAGTGGGAGTGGGCGTGTCTTACAGACTAAGGAGCGCTGGTGAAGAGCAGCCTTCCCCGTCCGAGTAAAAAAAAACATACGATCCTCCAGCCACAACCCCCCACCCCTTGCTGGACGCTCTACTCACTGCACCCCCAGTGCCTAGTAGTAAATGCACATAACCTTGCATTGATCGAATTCAAGGGAAAATTTAGAAGTGTTAGTCCCGCATCTGTAACAAAAAATTCAGGTAGCACGCGCCGCAGGTATTGTATTTCAGCGACTTCAGTCTCGATGCCACTTGCCAAACTTGTGAGGAAGGTAGCTGAGGAAAATCTAGATACATTTGAGCAGAGAGCCAAGATGATATATCTATGTGTGGTATGCCTAATTTCTCCCAAAGTTTGGGTAGATCTTCTGGAGTGCGAATGACAATTTGGCGCCCATCTTTCATGGTCACTAGGTTGAATGGGAAGAGCCTACGCACAGGCAGTTTCTTTGCCCTTAGTGCATGTCACAGGTTTCAGGATTCTTTTAGTTAAAGTGCTCAGGGCAAGATCTTGAAATAACACAATTCTAGAACTTTAAAATTGTAAGTCTGAGAGCTCTCTCGGCGCTTTAATCAGGGGAATTGTATCCACAAAGCTTAACAAACCACATATGACATCTCTCGGGGGTTCATTCTAAGCGCTCTGTGAACTCTCTCTATCACCACTTTTTTGGCCTGCTCTTGGCCTACCAGGGTCTCAAATATTTGAGACATCGCCTGTGGTAAGGCTTCTGTTGCCACAGGTTCTGGCAGACCGTGGAGCCTGATATTCTGGTGTCTGCTGTGGTTTTGCTGATCTTCGATCATCTAGTGAGTATTACTAAGATGCTGCTGGTGTGCCGTCAAGGTATTGAAGTCAGCTTCACTGTGTCTTAAAATGCAGGACTGTGCATCTTCTACCATGTCCACAGTATTGTCAATTTGCTTGATGTCTCCTGTCGGCAAGTTCTTTCAACACCGGACAGATTGCCTGTGTCAGAGCCTTCTTAAAATAGGAGCGAGATAACATGTTTCTGCTCTCAGCAGCGTTTGAGTAAGCAGTGGAGCTATCGTCGTCAGAGTCTTCATCGTTAGTTCCCTCAGTTTGTCTTTCTGGCGCCATCTTGCTGCGGCCAGAGGGAGAAGCAAGGTTTTTCTTGAAAAATGTGTCCATTTTGGACTGATTTTTCCCTTGTTTGGAAGTGCAGGGAGAGTCCCTGAACTTCTCCTTCGAAGTTTTAACCATTCTGTCAA
The DNA here is from genome assembly GCF_050947455.1 of Rhinoderma darwinii. Lineage (NCBI taxonomy): Eukaryota > Metazoa > Chordata > Amphibia > Anura > Rhinodermatidae > Rhinoderma > Rhinoderma darwinii. Next base: position 14,179,366 of record NC_134696.1, on the reverse strand, counting down.
AGTAGAATGGTAGAAAGTATTTTACATCAGCGCTTTTCATGTTAAGCTTGTCATATAAAATGGCAGTATTAAATTCCCACATTTTCTCTTTTGTATTTTGCTGTTCCTTACACTTCTTTAAGGAGTTTTCCATAGACTCTATTAGAGAAGTCTGAGTTAATATACTGTATGTGCAAAGCTTAATTTTCCCTGTGGTGGCGCTGCAGGGAAATTAAGCACTTGCTGCCACGTTTCTCTTAGATTACAGCTGATCGCTGCGTTCTCAGCAGGGGGACACTTCATGTTCTCTTTATTGTCACGGGACACTTCTGAAAAGTAGGGATTGTCCAAAGATATATAGATATCTAGATATACAGTGGAGGAAATAAGTATTTGATCCCTTGCTGATTTTGTAAGTTTGCCCACTGTCAAAGTCATGAACAGTCTAGAATTTTTAGGCTAGGTTAATTTTACCAGTGAGAGATAGATTATATAAAAAAAAAAAAAGAAAATCACATAGTCAAAATTATATATATTTATTTGCATTGTGCACAGAGAAATAAGTATTTGATCCCCTACCAAACATTAAGAGTTCAGCCTCCTCCAGACCAGTTACACGCTCCAAATCAACTTGGTGCCTGCATTAAAGACAGCTCTCTTAAATGGTCACCTGTATAAAACCATTGGTAACACATTGCGTCGTAATGGATTAAAATCCTACAGTGCCCGCAAGGTCCCCCTGCTCAAGAAGGCACATGTACAGGCCCGTCTGAAGTTTGCAAATGAACATCTGGATGATTCTGAGAGTGATTGGGAGAAGGTGCTGTGGTCAGATGAGACTAAAATTGAGCTCTTTGGCATTAACTCAACTCGCCGTGTTTGGAGGAAGAGAAATGCTGCCTATGACCCAAAGAACACCGTCCCCACTGTCAAGCATGGAGGTGGAAACATTATGTTTTGGGGGTGTTTCTCTGCTAAGGGCACAGGACTACTTCACCGCATCAATGGGAGAATGGATGGAGCCATGTACCGTCAAATCCTGAGTGACAACCTCCTTCCCTCCACCAGGACATTAAAAATGGCTCGTGGCTGGGTCTTCCAGCACGACAATGACTCGAAACATACAGCCATGGCAACAAAGGAGTGGCTCAAAAAGAAGCACATTAAGGTCATGGAGTGGCCTAGCCAGTCTCCAGACCTTAATCCCATCGAAAACTTATGGAGGGAGCTGAAGATCCGAGTTGCCAAGCGATAGCCTCGAAATCTTAATGATTTACAGATGATCTGCAAAGAGGAGTGGGCCAAAATTCCATCTAACATGTGTGCAAACCTCATCATCAACTACTAAAAACGTCTGACTGCTGTGCTTGCCAACAAGGGTTTTGCCACCAAGTATTAAGTCTTGTTTGCCAAAGGGATCAAATACTTATTTCTCTGTGCACAATGCAAATAAATATATATAATTTTGACAATGTGATTTTCTTTTTTTTTTTTATATAATCAATCTCTCACTGGTAAAATTAACCTAGCCTAAAAATTCTAAACTGTTCATGTCTTTGACAGTGGGCAAACTTACAAAATCAGCAAGGGATCAAATACTTATTTCCTTCACTGTATATACAGCTTGCACATAAACATAATTTGAATATAATCTTTATGCTGAATTTCTTGTTAAGCAATTGGTAATTTGTTTTCTTTATAGCTCTTTTATTTTTGGAATATTTCCTTGAACTGATAATAGTGCCGGGAACAGGGGCTGGGTGGCAAATTATAGCCTGGGGGGCAAGCACACAGCACTGGCCCATGAGCAGCGGCCCATACTCCCTTCTTCTTGGTCTCCCATAGCAACACGACGCTCCTGCCCAGTGATGCCGACCTCCTGGGATGACGATTTCTCCCATGAAACCTTTTCAGCCTGTGACTGGCTGCAGTGGTCATCCCAGGAGGCTGGCATCACTGGGACCAAAGAGGGAGGAGGTATGTACTATTTTTTTATTTATTTTTTACTATTTTTTCTGGGAATTTGTAGATTTACTGCTGCTAATTTTTTTTCGCAACATTTGCTATTTGTTGTGGAATTTCACTTTGCCACTGAACAGAATGGGGAAAGTCTGCAACAAATATGCAACCATTCTGCAGCATAAATTGACATGCTACGAATTTTTCTCAGTGTGTGGATGAGATTTTTTAAAAAAAGAATCCACTTTGCTGCTACTAAAACACTCTATTTCAATCTACAAATCCGGACAATCTGCAGCAGTTACGCTACGTTTGAGCGTAGCTATATAGGGGAATACAATATTAATTACAATAATACAAATACTTAACTCTGCAAGAACAGCCTGATGAAGACCTAGGTCCTCGGTTGAAACGCGTAGCACTTCATTTTATATTTGTGTTTGTCATATTATTTGTTCGTTCAGAATAAATAAGAAAAATAAACTCATCCTCTACTATCGTTATTGTGCATATATCACCAACTTGGGCGCCCCATATAGGATCTTTTTTTCTTCACTTTATTCTTGACTCATTGGATGCTGGGAGGATCCCTATTCCCAGGGAACAGACACCCAGAGTCAGCTCCGGAGGCCAGCAACCCACAGTGAACAGAGGTCCACTACGACCCGATATTTGAAAAAGTTGAGTTGTGCCAACCATCCAGCACAACCTCATTAGGTGAGCCTTTATGTTTCACCACTCACTAATTGCACCCAAGTTGGAAATGTTAATACCAAAGGGGAGCGCCGTATTTGTCCCATTTTTTGTCTTTACTAAGCACTAACCCAGCAAGAAGTGCAGCGCCGCCATAAAAACACTAAAATAGACAAATTACCGGGTCCGGATAGTATACAACCCCGCGTTCTGCAGGAATTAAGTACTGTGATAGACAGACCCTTATTTCTGATGTTTAACCCTTTCAGAACACAGCCTGTTTTGGCCTTGTGGACACAGCCATTTTTTTCAAATCTGACATGTGTCACTTTATGTGGTAAAAACTTTGGAATGCTTTTACCTATCCAAGCGTTTCTGAGAACTTTCTTTTGACATATTGTACTTTATGTTAGTGAAAAAAATTGGTGGATCAATTCAGTATTTATTTGTGAAAAACACCAAAATGTAGAGAAAATTAGCATTTTTGTAAATTTAAATGTATCTGCTTGTAAAACAGATAGTAATACCACACAAAATAGTTACTAGTTAACATTTCTTATATGTCTACTTTATGTTTGCATATTTTTTAGATTGTCCTTTTATTTTTCTGAGACATTACAAAGCTTAGAATTTTTGCAGCAATTTCTCACATTTTCAAGAAAATTTCAAAAGGCTATTTTTTCAGTTCTTAAGTGGATTGAGGACCTTATATATTAGAAAGTCGGCATAAATCACCCCATTTTAAAAACTGCACCCCACTAAATAGTATATTATAACTCCCATACAATAATATCAACTGTGATGTACCATCGCACTATACAAGAATAGCAGCCAAAATGGAACGAAGCAAAAAAGGAGACCATAAGACTCAGTATAACGCTCTCATATGCAATATCCGTTGCTGTGGTAAATGGCGCCAAGTCAAGTTCAGCGCCTATTTAAGTACACTTCACCTCATGTGACCTATGACGCTGCCTACACGCAGCATCATGACATAGGCCGATGACGTGATCTCCCAGTAAGAAGCGTGAGTGCGTGATTACGACAACCTATGTCTGGTGGATCACATGATGTCAACAAAACACAACTAAGTAAAATAATTTAATGTTACGCTGAATAAAGTTAGTTGTGGTTTATGATGTCTCCTACAATGCGGCAAGATGACAGGGGCATGCTCCTAGATTTACAGGATTTAGATCCTTAACGTGCCTGTTGATTATACAAAACATTACATTATAGATTAACCATAATATCGAATAAAATATTGTAAAATGATCAATAAACGTATTCAATTATTAGTAGTAGGGAGCTGCAGTCCACAGCACCAAGACTCTTCATCAAACAGACTTTCTATTAAACACTCAATTAAAACTATTCAGATCATATTCTCTATATAAACTTCTCGGTTCCAACGACTGCATTGTATGAATCCAAAAGGCTTCCCTTCAGTTTATTCGTATGATCGCCACCTCTCCTAAGAATAGCCACTTGTTCCAATACTTGGAACTTCAAATGTGATACATGATGGCCCAATTTCTGAAAGTGATTAGGTAATGGTAGTATCAGGTTTTTACATCTAATGGTTGACTTGTGTTGTGAGAAGCGGTCTTGCATATGCTGGGTAGCCTCCCCAACATATAGGAGACTGCACGGATACTTTATGACATAAAATACATGTGTAGAATCACATGTAAAGTAACCCTTAAAGGGAACTCCTTTCCCATTTTTGAACATTGGTACAATGTGAACAATGCAAGCATGGGAAAGTACCCATTTTCAAGGTTTCCAAAAATTGTTGACAAGGAATAACAGATTTTTAACCCTCATTTGCATGTACTAATTTGTCTCATAAATTTTAAGGACTGCGAAAACAAGGTAAGAAAGGTTGTTAAAAGGCTTCAACTGCACGTAGTGTAATATAATCTAAGTGGCATTGTGACAATGACAGTCACTCTGACACAAAGCCTATGAGGACCAGCCAGAGGCTGTTAAAATGAACACATACAAAAAAAGCTTTTTTTTTTATCCTTACAGGTACACTTTAAGGGGTTAACAATAAAATAGATTATTTATGTAAAGATCATTATTTCTCTATGTGAATTTATTATAACACAAGTTCCCATGACCGGCTCATGAATATAATAAGTCATCATGTGATAAGTTATTCTTAGTAACACACTTTGTAAGTTGAATCCTGGTTATTATATAAATACCTTGTGCCCCGGTCTAGAGATAGTCACCCCGTCTGTGATACAAGAGTAGATGATGGATTCCAGTCCCCATAAGGTCTATCATGTACATGACTTTGATTCCAGACAATATCTGGAGCATTACTTTTCAGATAAACCTGACATGGCCTTTGGAGATGACACCTTGAATTTTTTCATTGAAAAGTTTAGACAAGTTTTCGCAGTGGGTATGTATCTTGATTTTTTTTACTCCTAAGATACATTGACGTGTATATTATTCTTCTTTCACTGGTTTTAAAAATTGTAAACAACTTATTGTAAATTAGGCAAACTTATTTTTTGGGGTGGGGGAGATCAGGGAGGCCAAAAATCCTGCCCAAGTCTTAGTAACTGGAAAATTGCATAAAGCAGAGCGAAGCCCTAGACATTGTATATGATGACGAATATCGGGTGTCAGGGTTTAGTAGAGTCATTGTTTTCCCTTCTCTAACCTCGAGAACCCTGGAAAACATTTTGGCGGATTATGAAGGGCATCACAAAAATTATAATTGTGGGTGCAATTACCTAAATCTGCTGTTATCAGACAATTTGTGGTTTACCAGTTTGAGATGGTGTTATTTTCTGATCTATTTTTTTAGAAACTAGAACCTGATCTCCAGAAGCTACTATTCTATGTTCAATGACTCATGCCTAAAAAAAATGCACCAACAATCATTTTCTGCTCAGTATACTACTAATAGCAGGAAAAAAAATATTTTCTAGTGGGAATAGCGTAAAATACATCATCTACTCAGTTATAAAATCTGAAGTTTTATTATGCCATCTTAAAATACATACAACAATCCAGGAATAATAACTGACCTACATGTTTCTAGCGCTTAGTCATGGCCAACAAATGTTAAATAGTAAAACTTCAGATATTTTAACTGAGGACTAGCTGGACTTTGCCTTATTCACACTGGAAGTTTACCTGTTGATTCTCAAGCATTGACCTTGCACCCGCACTTTGGTTCATATGTTTGGAGCTGCAGAAGATAGTGATTATCTGATGCTACTGCAAGACTGGTGAGATGTATCTACTCTTGTTTTTGCAATTTAAGAATATTTTTTCATCATTCGCATATTTAGAGGATGCTTCTATATTGAGATGGAGATATCACTTTCTTTGTCACATTAGACTGCACATGAATGACAGATCGGCAGACTTGTTGATTGGGAGATTCTACACAGGGTCAGGTCCAGTCACATCACAAGAACTCAAATACTAAAAGGGGCAAAAACGTAATCACAGGGTAGATCAAGAGAAAATGTTTGGGAAAAACGATAACAGAGGGAGCATCTATGTAGTATAGTCAGTAAACGGTCTACAAGTCAGAGACCATAGATGTCCAAAGTGAAGCTGTAGATGTGTGGATCTTTATTGAAACTGAAGGAACCAAAATGAAGCTCATAAATCCTTAAAAAGTTGATATAATTTTCTCAAAAATGTTTTTAGGACAATAATGTCCACTCCTAGGATTTCTGAGCCTGCATATATGGTTTCTTTGAAGACCTATGCCATGACCTTTAGAAAATTTGAGGATTATTTTATCTCTTTTTCAATTTTTTGGGTATTGGAAATCCAATGTTTACATAGTTTGCTAGAAGTGATACAGACATATGTCCTTGTTTATCCACAAAATCTATGAGGATTTAAAGTTAGATGTTTCAGAAGTCAAAATGTTTTTCTGCAGGTCATATTAATGGAGACATCTTGATTGACCTCAGTGTTAGTTCCTTTGTACATCACCTATATTCAGCCTGTGAGTTTTTTAAAAACATCATCGTGCTGAAGGCCAATAACAGATGCATCATGGAGCTGAAGAGATGGGTGGACGACCGTACGGGAGCATTTTATTGGGGCCACACATCAGCACTTCTTCAAGAGAAAGAAGAAAACAGGTGACGTATTTATACAAATATAAAGAGAAAAACCAGTCATTGTGATTGTTGCTTCTTATACAACAAATATAAGGGGAGATGGGGCAAAGATCCTGGAAAATGTTTACTCTGTTAAATCTCAAGTGAAAAGTTAAGTGGGTCTTTATTACCCACTCAGATTAATATTCTTATCCATAGGGTGCGATCTTATATAAGTTAATGCTGGAAAGGCGCAGTATAAGCCTGACACTTGGTGCATCAGCCTTCAATTATTTCAAGCTTTACCTCTAGTATTGCAAGTCAATAGTCCGGTGCTAAGTCCTGAGCCACCATGTTGATGTTGTATCATCATGAGAAAAAAATAATAATTTAAAAAAATAAATATATATATATATATATATATATATATATATATATATATATATATATTTAGGAAGTCAAATAGCGGTACTTCATCAGGAGGGTGGTAAAGAGAATTGATTAGGTTATAATATAGTATTTATTGAGGTAACGCGTTTCAACGCCGGACTGGCACCTTCAGACCTTATACATCTCTATAAGGTCTGATGAAGGTGCCAGTCCGGTGTAGAAACGCGTTACCTCAATAAATACTTTATTATAATCTACCCAATTCTCTTTACCACCCTCCTGATGAAGTAGCGCTATTTGACTTCCTAAATATATATATATATATATATTTTTTTTTTTTTTTTTTTTTTTATTTTTTTTTTATTATTATTTTTTTCTCATACTGGTACAATACTATGTGGTGGAGCCTTGTGGTCCGATTGGCTAGGAAGCAGCAGCGACTTTATCAATTGATTGCCTTCAAACAGTGTTGTGCCTGGATAGCTCACAACTATCCCAGGTGAAAATATTCCCTTCACCTGTATTCCTATTCACCATTGTTTTGGGTTTTCTGTACCATGAGACGCTTCTTCCTTTGATTTATTTCAGATATTAAGTGTACCATGTTGATGTTGACTGTGGGACAATCACTTTTCTTGTGTCTTTTTTGTTTTCCAGTGACCAGTTTCAGGACCAGGAATCAAAACTGAGATCAGCCATTCAACATGTTGTGAAATACGACCCGGAGAAAGAGAATATGACAGACCCGCTGGTCTTACCACCAGCCGATTGTGTCATCAGTGTTGGTCTCCTGGATGTTATCAGCAAATATCAAGATGATTACATCATATATCTGAGGAAGTTCTCTAGGTTGCTAAAACCAGGAGGACACATTATAATAATTGGGACTTTAGGTGCAACATATTTGACAATCGGAAAAGACAAGTTCCATGTTTTCACATATGATGAGGATTTTGTCAGGAAAGTTCTAGGTGGAGAAGGCTTTATCATTGATTACTGTAAGGTCAAGGAGAGAACGGCTGTGAGTGACCTTGCTGACTATAAGTCCATTATATTCATTGCAGCTCACAAGGAGAAGTAGGTTGAAACTTACAAAATCTGCATGTCATTACTTCATAAGTTAAGCTTAAAGAGTAGAAATGAGCGAACTTATCAAAAGTTCGGTTCGGCTAGTTCGCCGAATTTCACAAAAAAGTTCGGTTCGGACCGAACCTGTCACTTCCGTGCGCCGAGCATGCTACTGTCCGGGGTGCTGATAGAGTTAATGGGCTGCACTAACTCTTTCAGCAACCTTCACAGTACATGATCGGCGCGCGGAAAATACAATTTAAATGTAATAAAAAAAATAAAAATTATACGTTCGTACTTACTTTCCTCCTGTCCGGCCTCCAGCGATGACGTTTCATCCCTTTCGCCGCTGCAGCCAATCACAGGCTGTAGTGGCGGTCACGCACGTCAGGATGACGCTTCATCCCATGTGACCGCCTCTGCAGCCAATCACAGGCTGCAGCAGCGACATGGATGAAACGTCATCGCTGGAGGCCGGACAGGAGGAAAGTAAGTATGAACGTATTATTATTATTTTTTTGCATGTATGTATGTATGTATGTATGTTGTCATGTATGTATGTTGTCATGTATGTATGTATATCTGTGCATGTATGTTGGCATGTATGTATATATGTGCATGTTTGTATATATATTTGTATGTATGTTTGCATGTATGTATTTTCGCATGTATGTTGTCATGTATGTATGTATGTATGTTGTCATGTATGTATGTATATATGTGAATGTGTGTATGTATGTTTGCATGAATGTATGTATGTTTGCATGTATGTGTGTTTGCATGAATGTATGTTTGCATGTATGTATGTATGCATGTTTGTATGTATATTTTCATGTGTGTATATATACGTACGTATGTATGTATGTATGTTGTCATGTATGTATGTATGTATGTATGTATGTATGTATGTATGTTGTCATGTATGTATATATGTGCATGTATGTTGGCATGTATGTATATATGTGCATGTGTGTATGTATGTATATTTGCATGTATATATTTGCATGTATGTATGTTGTCATGTATGTTGTCATGTATGTATATATGTGCATGTATGTTTGCATGTATGTATACATGTGCATGTTTGTATGTATATTTGCATGTATATATGTTTGCATGTGTGTATGTATGTTTGCATGTATGTATGTTTGCATGTATGTATGTTGTCATGTATGTTTGTATGTATGTTGTCATGTATGTATGTATATATGTGCATGTATGTATGTTTGCATGTTTTTATTTTTGCATGTATGTTTGCATGTATGTTTATATATATGTGCATGTATGTATCTTTGCATGTTTGTTTGTATGTATGTATGTTTTCATGTGTGTGTGTATGCATGTATGTATGATAGTTTGCATGTATATATGTGTGTATGTTTGCATGTATGTATATTTGCATGTATATATGTGCATGTTTGTATGTATGTTTGTATATATGTATGTATGGCCATGTATGATACTGTCTGCTGGCGCCCTGTATCTAAGTCAACTTCGCGGCAGGCTTCTATACATGGTATAACAGTCAGTATCACACATTAAACTGAATCTAAGCCTACGACATGTTTTATTTCATTTTTAATTTTTTTTACAGGTTTGGTGTTTGGACTACGTCGGTTTCGAGGACTACTTAGATGACGTTTTTTTTTCTACAATAAAATGGTTAATGAGGGTTGTGTTGGGGGTGCTTTATTTCAATAAAATATTTTATCTATATCTTTGTCTTTTTCTTTTCAAATTTTATTACTACCACTTTAGTAATGGCCGCTGTCTGAGTGACAACATCCATTACTAAGGCGAGGCTTAGTGTTAGCCGGTGCAGAGGCTAACACTAACCACCATTATTACCCCGGTACCCACCACCACCAGGGGTGCCGGGAAGAGCCAGGTACGATCCAGTACCCGACCATCTGTTGTGATGGTCGGGCTCCGGGGCGGCCGCAGGCTGGTATTATGAGGCTGGGAAGGGCCAAAAACAGTGGACCTTCCCACCCTTGTAATGCTAGGCTGCTGCTGCTGTGTTGTATCTGGCTGGTTATAAAAGTGGGGGGGACCCCACGTCATTTTTTTAAATTATTTTTTTATTTACATTTTTTTTTTTTTAAAAAGACATGGGGTTCCACCCAATTTATCATAACCAGCCACATACAACACAGTGTTATTTGCCTGGGAATGGACAAAACCAGTGGCCCTTCCCACCCATGTAATGCCAGACTGCTGCGGCCTTGTATATGGCTGGTTATTAAAAATGTGGGGGACCCGTCTATTGTTAAATTTGTTAAATTCAAAAAAAAAATGACGTGGGGGTCCCCCCCATTTTTATAACCAGCCCGATACAACACAGCAGCAGCAGCCTAGCATTACAAGGGTGGGAAGGTCCACTGTTTTTGGCCCTTCCCAGCCTCATAATACCAGCCTACGGCCGCCCCAGTACCCGACCATCACAACAGATGGTCGGGTACTGGATCATACCAAGCTCTTCCCAGCACCCCTGGTGGTGGTGGGTACCGGGGTAATAATGGGTGGTTAGTGCTAGCCTCTGCACCGGCTAACACTAAGTACCGCCTTAATAATGGACGCTGTCAATCAGCCAACTGCCATTATCTAGGCACTAATAAAGTTTGAAAAAAAAACACAAAGACAATTCTTTTTTATTGAAATAAGAAATCCCCAACAAAACCCTCGTTAACCATTTTATTAAAATTTGAAAAAACGTAGATCTACGCAGTAGTCCAACGAATCGAAGATGTAGTCCAATCGGTACATCAAAATCTGCAACAACATAAAAAAACAGTTATCAATGTGAACAATTCCAATACTTCTACTCACCTACACACATATATACACGCACACACAAACAAACAACCATACACAGACACACACATATATACACAAACACAACAAGATATACACACACACACACACACACACACACACACACACACATAAACAGACAAACACACACACATATACACGAACTCACACATATACAAACAAAAACACACATATCCAAACACACACACACACACACAGTTATACACACACATACACGAACACATATACACAAACACATATACAAACAAAAACACACATATACACAAACACACCCATATATACACACAAACACACACCCATATACACACATATACACAAACACACACATATACAAAAACACACACAAACATCTACACACAAACATATACACAAATACACCCATATATACACAAACACATGTACACAAACACACCCATATATACACACACACACACATATACACAAACACACATATAAAAACAAAAACAGACAAAGTCACATACCCAAACACACATATATACACAAACACACACATACACAAACACGGTTTCTTTTAAATGCTGCTGGGGAACCCGCTCGATCCACTATATAAGGCTGCGCTACAGTGCAGCATTTAAAAGAAACAGGATCCTGACCTGTCCATAGAGTTTAAGGCAGCACAGAGTATTTCAGGAGATGAGCGTGCAGATTCAGTGCTGCTGTGAACTCTGCTCTTACCATTACGTAGCTCTCAGTCTGTTACCTCTCCTCCACTCCTGTCCTCCAGAACACCTTCACATGATTGGCAAGTCACCACGTAATGGTAAGAGCAGAGTTCACAGCAGCACAGAGTATTTCAGGAGATGAGCGTGCGGATCTTGTGCGGGGTGGTGACTTGCCAATCATGTGAAGGTGTTATTGAGGACAGGAGTGGAGGAGAGGTAACAGACTGAGCTACGTAATGGTAAGAGCAGAGTTCACAGCAGCACTGAATCTACACGCTCCTCTCCTGAAATACTCTGTGCTGCTGTGAACTCTGTTCTTACCATTACGTAGCTCAGTGTGTTACATCTCCTCCACTCCTGTCCTCTATAACACGTTCACATGATTGGCAAGTCACCACCACGCACAAGTTCCGCACACTCATCTCCTGAAATACTCTGTGCTGCTGTGAACTCTGCTGTTACCATTACGTGGTGACTTGCCAATCATGTGAAGGTGTTATTGAGGACAGGAGTGGAGGAGAGGTAACAGACTGAGCTACGTAATGGTAAGAGCAGAGTTCACAGCAGCACTGAATCTGCACGCTCCTCTCCTGAAATACTCTGTGCTGCTGTGAACTCTGTTCTTACCATTACGTAGCTCAGTCTGTTACATCTCCTCCACTCCTGTCCTCTATAACACGTTCACATGATTGGCAAGTCACCACCATGCACAAGATCCGCACGCTCATCTCCTGAAATACTCTGTGCTGCTGTGAACTCTGCTCTTACCATTACGTGGTGACTTGCCAATCATGTGAAGGTGTTCTCGAGGACAGGAGTGGAGGAGAGGTAACAGACTGAGAGCTACGTAATGGTAAGAGCAGAGTTCACAGCAGCACTGAATCTGCACGCTCATCTCCTGAAATACTCTGTGCTGCCTTAAACTCTGTGGACAGGTCAGGATCCTGTTTCTTTTAAATGCTGCACTGTAGCGTAGCCTTATATAGTGGATCGAGCGGGTTCCCTAGCAGCATTTAAAAGAATCAGGATCCTGACCTGTCCACAGAGTTTAAGGCAGCACAGAGTATTTCAGGAGATGAGCACGGGCAGCCATTAGTTTTTCCGAGCCGTGCTCCCATTATGCACACGACCGTAAAAACACCCGTTATTGCGGGTCGTAATTACGACCCGCAATAACGGGCTCATAGACTTCTGTTACCCACGGGTACCTTTCCGTTTTCTCACGGGAAGGTGCCCGTGCCGTTAAAAAAATAGAACATGTTCTATTTTACGGTCCGTGCTGCTATAATTATAATGACAGCATGGTTCGCAAAAGCGGCCGGCTGCCCGTGGCCGGCCGGCCGTGCTCGTAGTTACGAGTCTTGAATGATGGAGGGGATATTGGAATACGACCCTTGGAACATATGCAACAATGGACTATTCCCACCGAAATTCTTTAATTACTATTGGGCGGAATGATACGTGTAATATCGACTTGTACACATCGAATATATGATATGTTGTTGGGATATTGGCTATTATGTCGGTATCACAGCATAACAATATCTGTGATTATAATATTAGTGCTTAGATGTCAATATGTACAGTACATACATGTATTAGACTGAATAATGTAGTTTTTTAATGTATCTAATATGTATTTTAATTGTTGTTGTTCTATCAATTCATTTTTTCATTTTTGGTAAGGGAATAAAATAATTGTTTCACACATTTATATAAATATAATCAACTCATTTATTAATTTTACTTTTCATTCATGCACTTACATTCAATACATATATAACTATTTCATTTTTACACATTTTATTCATTTAATACACATATATATACATACATTATTTTCATTTTTTTCATTACTTATCTATTAGCATTTTTTAATTTTTGTGCTTCCCATTTATTTTATTTGTTATTTTTTATTTTATTTTTTTACATTTATTTTTATTTTTATTTTTATTTTTATTATTATTATTATCTTCATTTCACATTTATTCTTTAAACAATTGTACTCACATTAAGTTCATATTTAATAATAATCTTCAGCACTTTTCACTTCCATTCACATTTGGCGTGATTTGTTCCAGCGTTTTTCACTCCATATTTGATCATTTAATTAATTTTTCACCTATTATGCATTTCGCTTTCAATTCACACGTTTTTGCCAATAATCACACATAATACGGTAACAATATATATTTTTTCACTTTTTTCATGTGTTTATGATATTCATAAACTATTAATAATAATAATAATGATTGCATGTGTAGTTCCATAAGTCAACATTTATGACTTCTCCAATTGTATTGGATTAGATGTATTGTATTTTTCACTCACCTGTCTATTTTACATAAGTCGATGTCTCATCTGCGTTCCACCCTTGATCTCTCGTTTTCCTGTCCTTTCAGGCGTTGTATGGATCCAGTGGAGGGCGGAGTATATATAGTTAATACACTGTGGATTTGATCAGCCCAGCGCTTACGTTGGGGGGGAGTGTCTCGGGCGTCTTTCGTCTCCGTGTCTATGTTTGGAGGGGCGGAGCATGGTTGCCTAGTGCACCACTGCTCCGACCTCTCTGATGACGTGGGACCGGAAGTGCGTCACGGGTCTGCTCTGTACCCCACGCATGTCGCTCTTTAGTGACTGATCTTTTGATTAATTATTCCTCCTTATGTGCCCTCGCTCCTGCATTGGATCACCGCCCTTTAAATATCCTGTTCCGCTGGAGAGACACCACCCCCGGACGAAGGCATTCCTGCCGAAACGCGCGTCGGGTTCGGTGTCTCTGCAGGTAGCAGGAGCAACTACACATGGGTAAGCTGATACATTGCCATACATTTTGGCCTTAGCTTGTATTATCCAGTCCGGTCTCCTGGCCGTTGCCTTGGTGACGCGTCCCTCTCGACATCCGGCCCGACATTCCTTGATGACGATGCAGCCCATGTGAGCGCTGCAGCCAATCACAGGCTGCCGCGGCCTCTGCAGCCAATCACAGGCTGCAGAGGCCGCTGCAGCCAATCACAGGCTGCCGCGTCAGAGAAGGTCGGACTGGAGGAAGAAGAGGGACTCATCAACAAGACAATGACCGGGTACGTATGAAATGCTTTTTATTTTATTTTTAATCAGCAGCCTCTGTGATTGATAGAGATAAATGGCTGCCGATTTGTATAATGTTTTTGACCGGGTTCGGTCAAAACGGGTTCGGCCGAACCCGGTGAAGTTCGGATTCGCTGCGAACCGAAGTTTTCCGGAAGTTCGGACCGAAACCGGGTTCGGTTGTCCCGGTTCGCTCATCTCTATTAAAGAGGCTCTGTCACCAGATTATAAGTGCCCTATCTCCTACATAATCTAATAGGCGCTGTAATGTAGATAACAGTGGTTTTTATTTTGAATAACGATAATTTTTGAGCAAGTTATAAACAATTTTAGATTTATGCTAATTAGTTCTTAAATCTTAATGACCAACTGGCCGTTTTTTTTTTTTTAGCTTTTTACCAAGTGGGCATTGTAAAGAGAAGTGTATGAAGCTGACCAATCTGTGTCATACACTTCTCTTCATTCCAGCCCATCTTGTTTCACTGCACAGCGTGAAGTCGCGAGATCACGCTGTGGCGGGACTTCCTCCCACAGGTCCTTCACCGGAATGATGGAAGAGTCAACAGACATCGCCTCCAGCCATGCCTGGATGTTTATCCGAATCTGCAGCAGCTGGAGGTGATGTCTGTTCAGTCTTCCATGGCTCTGATGCAGAACCTGTAGGAGGAAGTCCCGTCACATCATGATCTTGCGAGATCACGCTGTGCAGTGAAACAAACTGGGCATGTATGACGCTGATTGGTCAGCATCATACACTTCCCTTTACAACACCCACTTGTTAAAAAGTAAAAAAAAGCCTTGTTGGTCATTAAGAACTAATTAGCATAAATCTTAAATTGTTCATAACTTGCACAAAAATGATCGTTTTTCAAAATAAAAACCACTGTTATCTACATTATAGCACCGATCAGACGTAGGTAGGAGATAGGGCACTTATAAACTGGTGACAGAGCCTCTTTAAAGAAAAAGATCTAATAATCAAAAAGAAGCTTCCTAAGTGCAGTATAGAATAGCATAAAAATAATTATTTGGTACTTTTTGGGACTTTTCCCTGGACTGGTCCTAGATAATATTGCTGAGTCCGAGTCTGATCATCTGGGACATCATGGGAATCTGAAATCTTGGGATCAGTTGCTTTATCATTGTTGTTCTGTTTCGTATCTGATTTCTATAAATAGTCTAATAAAGTGAAGCATAGAGCATTTAACTGTTTGTGTCCTTGACTGGGGGGGGGGGGGCTTCCTGCTCCATAGATTTGACATACCTTAATTAATGTTCTTATACTGTTTTCATTATTGAAAAGCATAATATGAAAACAGGATAACAGGATAATACTTCTGGCTACGCAGAGCCAGTATGCAGTTGTCAATACAAACGAGTATCAATGGGATATAAGAAAGGAAAGATAAGGAAATAAGGGGAGGTGTAGGACAAAATGGATGTGAAGGGGAAAAATTCCTGATGCATCATATTGTATGTATCTCATATGAGCAGTAGTCTATTATAGACTAACATTAACAGGGGTGTAAATTGTGGCAACATTCTTGACATTCACTTTATACTTTATGAACTAGTTACAACTTTGGTGTTACTAGTTAGATTCAGTATATTAAATCCAGGGGGTCAAAGTTTCT
This sequence comes from Rhinoderma darwinii, assembly GCF_050947455.1. Lineage (NCBI taxonomy): Eukaryota > Metazoa > Chordata > Amphibia > Anura > Rhinodermatidae > Rhinoderma > Rhinoderma darwinii. The sequence goes on along the minus strand of NC_134696.1, from coordinate 14,162,947 downwards.
AGATATTCCTTCCTTGTCATAGATTCCCAATGGGCCATCTCTTCTAGTCTCTGGTGTTCAGATGCCTTGTCTAACCATTGGGTGAAAGAGGGTTGTGATGTTTCTCTCCACAACGTAGGTACAAGCAATTTTGCTGCTGTAATTAAGAGAGTCGGGAGATCACTTTTCTTAGGGGTGAAACCGGGTATGGGTTTCCATAGTAAAACTAAGGCAAGGTCTAATTTTATTTTGATGGAAAATATACTGTTCATTTTGGTTTCAATTTGTTGCTAAAATGGATGAATGATGGAACAGTGCCATCATATATGTGACAATGAAGCTTTGGCACAGTTACATCTCCAACATTTATTTGAGATTGCATTATTCATAGTGTGTAATACAGAGGGTAGGGTGTCTTATACCATTGTGTGATTAACTTAAATTAGTTTTCTTGGATTCTCGTACAGCGCAAAGAGTGTTTGCTTAAATAATACGTATTTCAGGTTCAGTAAGGCTATGTTCACATGCTAAAGTAAATACGGTTGTAAAATACAGATCTGTTTTCAAAGGTAAACAGCCTCTGATTTTCAGCCGTTTTTAAAGCATCAAACATTTTTTATGAATTTTTTGGAGCCGTTTTTTGGAGCTCTTTTTCTATTGACACAATGAAAAACAGCTCCAAAAACCACTCAAAAAGTGACATGCACTTCTTTGTACGGGGCGGTTTTTTATGCGCCTTTTTTTCAAAAGGGCGTGTAAAAAAATGCCCTATCTGAACGAAACACAGTTGTTCCCATTGAAATCAGTCCACAGATGTTTGGAGGCGTTCAGCTTCCATTTTTTTAGGTGTTTTTTGAGGCATTTATGACCCGAAAAATGCCTCAAAACACTGTGTGAACATACCCTCAGAGTCAACTGTAGTTCTTCTTTCCACTTCCTAATATAGTGCTGTTTACATTCAGTTTTCATAGTTATAATGTAGTTATACATCTGGGAGAGATTGGGGATAGTGTACGGGCTCGTAGTGAACAGATTCTCCAGCATGGTAGTGGGGGCAAGATTAGTTAGTGACATTCTTAATTTCTGGCATTCGTTCTGGAATTAGTGTTTGAGGAAGTTCCCCTCTTTGATGTTAGCCATCTCAAGGAGTTTTGCGATGTCGGTTTCACTTGAAAGTGTTTGCACATCTGACATAGTCAGTTGAGATGAGATGTTCCAGGGATCTGGTAGTTTCTTTCCCGGGCCATGTTGGTAACATGGAAGTAAATATAAGGGCAGTAAAGGGGAATGGGTGTAGAGTAAGCTGGAGAATCTGTCCACCTCCTACCACACTGAATAATAAGTTCATTAGTGTAAAGCCCTTGGGGAGTATAAGGGCGTAAATCCCAAAGGATTTGTTTCTCTTCCAAAAACATGAGGTATTTTTCCATAGTGACGTAGATATTTTGAGGGTCGTTATGTATCAATATAATCCATCTGCGAAGGTGATTGACTCTATAATAGAATAATAGGTTTAGAGAGACCAAATCCTCCAAACCGTGAGTTTGTGGTCAGATACTTATAGGACACCCAAGGTCGTTTATTATTCCATATGAATGCAGAAAAAATTCTCTTAACTTTTATAAAGAAGGTTTAGGAAGCCAGATTGGTTATGGTTTGTAGTACATACAATTATTTTGATATAATAAAGGTTTTAAGCAGAATACTCTTACCCATCCACAAAACCAATGGAACGTTTAAGGATTGTAATTGGGTTTTTATTTTGATTAACAGGTTTAAATAATTTAATCTGTACAAGAGGGAGGGATCTTTGGGGATCCGAATTCCTAGTTGTTTTATAGATGTAGCCGGCCATATAAATATAGGGGGAATTTTCTTTCAATTGAGAAACTATTGTTAAGGGGGTGGAGATATTAAGAGCTTCCGATTTGCTGAAATTAATTCTGAAGTTGGAAACCATTCCAAATTCAGAAAAGAGATGGGTAATATAAGGGAAAGAATGCTCGGGGTTTGTGGTGATGATCAAGAGATTGTCAGCGAAAGTGGCAGTTGTATGTGTATATGCATCTATTGATCAGACCTTTGATAATCTGATCCTGTCTAATTTTTTTGAATAAGTGTCTCCATCACCAATACAAATAAAGTGGGCGATAAGGGACATCCCTGTCACATTCCATTAGTTATGCTAAATGAATCAGACAGAGCCCCATTTACTTTGATTATTGAGCTAGGGCAAATATATAAGGACAGGATCGTGGTAACGAATAGGGAGGGTATACCAAATTTCTTAAAGGAAACTATCATGTAGGGCCAGCTGACCCTATCAAAGGCCTTCTCAGCATCTGTGCTTTTTACTTGTAGTGTCTAGTAAGGGATCAAGTGGTAAGTTAAGATCGCCGACAACAATAAGAATACCTTCAGAGAATTGTGTAAATAATTTCAGGGACTGAAATATCTACTCAGCTTGTCTTATATTTGGTGCATATAGGTTATCAATTGTGAAAATAGTGTTTTTCCTATACGACCTTTGAGAAACACATAATGTCCTTCTGGGTCAGCCATGTCGGGACTTGTGAAACAGTATACTTACGCCTCTATGTTAAATTCAGTAGATACTATGGTATGAATTAAGAGAAAATATTCCTCCGCATTTCTGGAATTTTGTTGTGTCTAAGGTGTGTTTCTTGGAGGAGTGCTATTTTCATATTATCCTTTCTGAGCTGTTGAAGAATTTGGCTTCTTTTTCGTGGAGAGTTCAGATCCCTGACATTAAACAAGGTTATATTTAGGTCAGACATATTTATACAAAGGAATGATTGTCCTAGCCAAAGTTACATTCATAGCTAAATTCTTAAGAAAAAAAGGGGGGATAAAAAAGAGAGAAAAACGGCGCTCCTCTAAGGTGATATCGTTCGGATATTTATGGGATAGAAAGTAGCTTTATGAATAGAGCTCACCTTGGTGAGTTGTGCAATGTCGCCAGCACAACTTGACTTTGTAGCTTGTACACGCTCGATCACACTGTGCTTGCCTCTGGAGCCATAACCGCATGGGGTGAATTCGTATCAGGAACTCCTCTCCTCGCGGTTCGAAGAGGGCATTATAAATAAAAAAGAAAAATAATTTTTAATGATAGCAAATCCGGAAACACCTTTTTTCTACCATCTACCTAAAATTCATAAAAATCAAAATAATCCTCCAGGTAGACCAATAATATCGGGTATCAATTCCCTGACAAGTCAGCTTTCACATTATATAGATTTACATTTGCAAGATCTAGTAAAAAAATTACCATCTCATCTGAAAGACTCTACGAGTCTGATCAGAGAATTACAAGGATACAGCTGGAATGAAAATTATGTATTGATAACATTGAATGTTACTTCCCTATATTCGAATATCGATCACACCCTTGGATTAAAGGCCACAAAAATTTTTTTAGAACATAGAGGTATGCTCCCAAAAAAACAAAATGATTTTCTATTAAAAGGATTACATTTTATTCTCACTCACAATATTTTTAAAGAGGCTCTGTCACCAGATTTTGCAACCCCTATCTGCTATTGCAGCAGATAGGCGCTACAATGTAGATTACAGTAACGTTTTTATTTTTAAAAAACGAGCATTTTTGGCCAAGTTATGACCATTTTTGTAGTTATGCAAATGAGGCTTGGAAAAGTCCAAGTGGGTGTGTTTAAAAGTAAAAGTCCAAGTGGGCGTGTATTATGTGCGTACATCGGGGTGTTTTTAATACTTTTACTAGCTGGGGGTTCTGATGAGAAGTATCATCCACTTCTCTTCAGAACGCCCAGCTTCTGGCAGTGCAGATCTGTGACGTCACTCACAGGTCCTGCATCGTGTCGGCCACATCGGCACCAGAGGCTACAGTTGATTCTGCAGCAGCATCAGCGTTTGCAGGTAAGTAGCTACATCGACTTACCTGCTAACGCCCATGCTGCTGCAGAATCAACTGAAGCCTCTGGTGCCGATGTGTCCTCGCTCGTCTGACACGATGCAGGACCTGTGAGTGACGTCACAGCGTGATCTGGCAGAAGCTGGGCCTTCTGAAGAGAAGTTGATGATACTTCTCATCAGAACGCACAGCTAGTAAAAGTATTAAAAACGCCCCGATGTACGCACATAATACACGCCCACTTGGACTTTTACTTTTAAACACACCCACTTGGACTTTTGCAAGCCTCATTTGCATAACTACAAAAATGATCATAACTTGGCCAAAAATGCTCGTTTTTTAAAAATAAAAACTTTACTGTAATCTACATTGCAGCGCCTATCTGCTGCAATAGCAGATAGGGGTTGCAAAATCTGGTGACAGAGCCTCTTTAAACATAATTCTAAATTGTATAAACAGACAAGAGGCACGGCTAGCCAAGCTATGCCAACCTATTCATGGGGCATTTTGTATTAACACATATAGAGAATAACCATATATATCAGAATAAAATTGTCTATTATAAGAGATATATTGATGACCTTTTTCTAATTTGGTCTGGCACTGTGGAGGAAGCGAACAGCTTCATAAATATTTTAAATAAAAACATGTGGGAAATACAACTCACACAAAATATATCAAAAGAAAAAATAATATTTTTAGACTTAGAAATTAGTCATTCTGATAATAAATTTTTAACAAAAACACATTTTAAAGACACAGATAAAAATAGTTTTTTAAATTTTAAAAGTGCACACTATAAAAAATGGATAACAAATATCCCACACAGTCAGTATAGGAGAATAAGAAAAAATTGCTCCTCAGTTAATGAATACAGAGCACAATCCAAAATCCTCAAAGCAAAGTTTGAGGAGAAAAAATATCCTCAAAATCTCCTCAAACATGCGTATCATAAAAATCTAGATACATCTCAAGAAGCATGCCTTGTAGAAAAAGTACATATAGAACACAATAAGGATGTTTTAAAGAAAAGACACTCAAATAATTTTATTACAACATTTAACAAAGATCACAATATAATAAGAAATGCATTGCAAAAACATTGGAATGTACTTCTAAATGATCCAATTTTAAATAAAATTATCCCTACAAAACCAGGGATAACATTTCGTCGAGGGAGAACCATTAAAAATATATTAGCACCTAGTAGATTGAAGATGAATATTCCCACCTCTACCCCAGATCATTATTAAAAACCAATAGGGATCCATAAATGTGGGGAAAAAAACTGTTTATGCTGTTTGAATATCAACAATGGAAAAGCTCAGGTTATGTCAAACGTAACACAGGAAATATTCGAAATTGACACCCGTATGAACTGTGAAACTGATTATGTAATATACATGATTGAATGCGAGTGCGGGTTGCAATATATTGGAAGAACAACCCAAACATTAAGAAAGAGATTAAATGGTCACCGCTTTAATGCAAAAAACGGTTTCCTAAAACACAGCCTATCAAGGCATTTATTATATAACCATTCATCTGATTTTTCCAAAATAAAAATCTCCCCAATCGAACAAGTACATTTTAAAACACATAACAGAATCTCCACCCTGAACAAAAGGGAGTCCTTCTGGATATTCAAATTTGGTACCTTGAGCCCAAACGGACTCAACGAAAAAATTGATCAAGTGTAGTTTGAATTATCAAAATGAATGGGGTGGAATTGCATAAACAATTGAATCAAGTTTACTTCTGATATATATTTTTTTTTTTAAAAACTCTGTACTGTAATTTATGAAAAGCATAGGCATTCTGGGCTTCTGAGAAGTAAAAGACCAGCGAGCAAGATTGAATTACAATAGAACGATCTATTAAAATACAATTATATTTGTATTTAAAATAATAGAATAAAACTGAGTTTAATACACCTACAAAGAACAAATATTAACCATCATTCACAATGGGAACATTTCTTTTTCAAAATTAAATATAAAAAAACAGAAACGGTGGGCTCCCGACATTTGAAAATCTAATAGATTCAAACGAACAGCAATTAAATTAGAAGCATCTTTTAACAGCAATTTAATTATCTTTTTTGAAAGGACAACATGAAAATAATTAGAAAGAATAAATATAATTATTGGAGAAACTAAGAGTACTTACATTGTCTGCCAGCGGCGAGAGCGAGCGGACGATGACTCTTGAAACACACAGTTATCTGCACATAAACATATATATATATAAAAAATTAATCCTCTTTCACAATAAAACCAAGAATATCTACTATTTGGTAGAAAATAGATGGTTAAAAGGTAGAAAATTGTAGAAATAGCAATGAAGAAAAAATCAGAGTGAGAAAAATAAAAAAACATACACGCACCTATGTTGAAACGCCCATGATGAACCTTCACCTTGCCTGTTTAACCTGGAAGTGAAGCACATGATACGAGTGTATAAGATGATGTATTGTAATTAAATTTATATGTCTGATGAAGACCACAGTGCGTGGTTGAAACGTGTTGCAGCAACTGAATGAATTTTACATTGTTTTAATGGTATATCGAATAAAATCGTTATTAAGAAAACCCTGACGATTTTGTGAGGATATCAGTACAATTCACACCTGAGCGCCCGTCCAGAGGAGCAGCTTTTTCTTCCCAAATTGCATTATTCATAGCTAAAATAATTGGAACCCTAGAGAATCTGTGGGGAAAGGAAAAGGGAAGAGGAGACGGTAAGGTAGGGCAGACGGTATCATAGAATAAACATATGAACAATAACGTTATATGAAAACAAAAGGACATTGCGATCAGTTGATTTCCTACCGTCAATATGATATATAGGTGTGTCCTTGTAAACAGGAGAATAGTATGAACATTAGGGAGTTTCTGTGGGCAGAGACTCATAGATTATATAAGTATGATCAATCCTGACCATAGAATTCCTCCAGAACATATTCAAATGAAAAATATAACCAGAAAAAGAAACAAGTCACGACCAGGTATTTGAAAAAATACAAACAATCTTTATTAAAGTCAATTAGACACACAGAAAAAACATATAACAATTAAACATAATAAAATGCCATGGACCCTCGAACAAAAACGGAATCCGAACATAAAAGCAGAGTAGCCCCCCAGATGTAAAAATGGTCTAACAGATCCTATATACGGCTATAGTGCATAGATACATATTATTGAGCAGGTGCTAGGCATGGTACGCTTTGCACAGATGAACACATAAATAAGTATAGAGAATATATATAAAGTGCAATCTTAAGTATAAACAACATGCAAAGCAATATACCTACACCTACGTATAAGAAGATGAATAGGAGATCAGGACCGGGAGGGGGGACCTCTGCTTGACCCGACGCGCATTTCGCTGGTGCTGACGAAGCACCAGCGAAATCACAAAGCTAGTGGATATCAGGGATTGAAGAGGTCAAAACCAGCTGGGAGCAGAAAGCCCAAATCAGTAAGCATTCCATTAGTTATGCTAAATGAATCAGACAGAGCCCCATTTACTTTGATTATTGAGCTAGGGCAAATATATAAGGACAGGATCGTGGTAACGAATAGGGAGGGTATACCAAATTTCTTAAAGGAAACTATCATGTAGGGCCAGCTGACCCTATCAAAGGCCTTCTCAGCATCTGTGCTTTTTACTTGTAGTGTCTAGTAAGGGATCAAGTGGTAAGTTAAGATCGCCGACAACAATAAGAATACCTTCAGAGAATTGTGTAAATAATTTCAGGGACTGAAATATCTACTCAGCTTGTCTTATATTTGGTGCATATAGGTTATCAATTGTGAAAATAGTGTTTTTCCTATACGACCTTTGAGAAACACATAATGTCCTTCTGGGTCAGCCATGTCGGGACTTGTGAAACAGTATACTTACGCCTCTATGTTAAATTCAGTAGATACTATGGTATGAATTAAGAGAAAATATTCCTCCGCATTTCTGGAATTTTGTTGTGTCTAAGGTGTGTTTCTTGGAGGAGTGCTATTTTCATATTATCCTTTCTGAGCTGTTGAAGAATTTGGCTTCTTTTTCGTGGAGAGTTCAGATCCCTGACATTAAACAAGGTTATATTTAGGTCAGACATATTTATACAAAGGAATGATTGTCCTAGCCAAAGTTACATTCATAGCTAAATTCTTAAGAAAAAAAGGGGGGATAAAAAAGAGAGAAAAACGGCGCTCCTCTAAGGTGATATCGTTCGGATATTTATGGGATAGAAAGTAGCTTTATGAATAGAGCTCACCTTGGTGAGTTGTGCAATGTCGCCAGCACAACTTGACTTTGTAGCTTGTACACGCTCGATCACACTGTGCTTGCCTCTGGAGCCATAACCGCATGGGGTGAATTCGTATCAGGAACTCCTCTCCTCGCGGTTCGAAGAGGGCATTATAAATAAAAAAGAAAAATAATTTTTAATGATAGCAAATCCGGAAACACCTTTTTTCTACCATCTACCTAAAATTCATAAAAATCAAAATAATCCTCCAGGTAGACCAATAATATCGGGTATCAATTCCCTGACAAGTCAGCTTTCACATTATATAGATTTACATTTGCAAGATCTAGTAAAAAAATTACCATCTCATCTGAAAGACTCTACGAGTCTGATCAGAGAATTACAAGGATACAGCTGGAATGAAAATTATGTATTGATAACATTGAATGTTACTTCCCTATATTCGAATATCGATCACACCCTTGGATTAAAGGCCACAAAAATTTTTTTAGAACATAGAGGTATGCTCCCAAAAAAACAAAATGATTTTCTATTAAAAGGATTACATTTTATTCTCACTCACAATATTTTTAAAGAGGCTCTGTCACCAGATTTTGCAACCCCTATCTGCTATTGCAGCAGATAGGCGCTACAATGTAGATTACAGTAACGTTTTTATTTTTAAAAAACGAGCATTTTTGGCCAAGTTATGACCATTTTTGTAGTTATGCAAATGAGGCTTGGAAAAGTCCAAGTGGGTGTGTTTAAAAGTAAAAGTCCAAGTGGGCGTGTATTATGTGCGTACATCGGGGTGTTTTTAATACTTTTACTAGCTGGGGGTTCTGATGAGAAGTATCATCCACTTCTCTTCAGAACGCCCAGCTTCTGGCAGTGCAGATCTGTGACGTCACTCACAGGTCCTGCATCGTGTCGGCCACATCGGCACCAGAGGCTACAGTTGATTCTGCAGCAGCATCAGCGTTTGCAGGTAAGTAGCTACATCGACTTACCTGCTAACGCCCATGCTGCTGCAGAATCAACTGAAGCCTCTGGTGCCGATGTGTCCTCGCTCGTCTGACACGATGCAGGACCTGTGAGTGACGTCACAGCGTGATCTGGCAGAAGCTGGGCCTTCTGAAGAGAAGTTGATGATACTTCTCATCAGAACGCACAGCTAGTAAAAGTATTAAAAACGCCCCGATGTACGCACATAATACACGCCCACTTGGACTTTTACTTTTAAACACACCCACTTGGACTTTTGCAAGCCTCATTTGCATAACTACAAAAATGATCATAACTTGGCCAAAAATGCTCGTTTTTTAAAAATAAAAACTTTACTGTAATCTACATTGCAGCGCCTATCTGCTGCAATAGCAGATAGGGGTTGCAAAATCTGGTGACAGAGCCTCTTTAAACATAATTCTAAATTGTATAAACAGACAAGAGGCACGGCTAGCCAAGCTATGCCAACCTATTCATGGGGCATTTTGTATTAACACATATAGAGAATAACCATATATATCAGAATAAAATTGTCTATTATAAGAGATATATTGATGACCTTTTTCTAATTTGGTCTGGCACTGTGGAGGAAGCGAACAGCTTCATAAATATTTTAAATAAAAACATGTGGGAAATACAACTCACACAAAATATATCAAAAGAAAAAATAATATTTTTAGACTTAGAAATTAGTCATTCTGATAATAAATTTTTAACAAAAACACATTTTAAAGACACAGATAAAAATAGTTTTTTAAATTTTAAAAGTGCACACTATAAAAAATGGATAACAAATATCCCACACAGTCAGTATAGGAGAATAAGAAAAAATTGCTCCTCAGTTAATGAATACAGAGCACAATCCAAAATCCTCAAAGCAAAGTTTGAGGAGAAAAAATATCCTCAAAATCTCCTCAAACATGCGTATCATAAAAATCTAGATACATCTCAAGAAGCATGCCTTGTAGAAAAAGTACATATAGAACACAATAAGGATGTTTTAAAGAAAAGACACTCAAATAATTTTATTACAACATTTAACAAAGATCACAATATAATAAGAAATGCATTGCAAAAACATTGGAATGTACTTCTAAATGATCCAATTTTAAATAAAATTATCCCTACAAAACCAGGGATAACATTTCGTCGAGGGAGAACCATTAAAAATATATTAGCACCTAGTAGATTGAAGATGAATATTCCCACCTCTACCCCAGATCATTATTAAAAACCAATAGGGATCCATAAATGTGGGGAAAAAAACTGTTTATGCTGTTTGAATATCAACAATGGAAAAGCTCAGGTTATGTCAAACGTAACACAGGAAATATTCGAAATTGACACCCGTATGAACTGTGAAACTGATTATGTAATATACATGATTGAATGCGAGTGCGGGTTGCAATATATTGGAAGAACAACCCAAACATTAAGAAAGAGATTAAATGGTCACCGCTTTAATGCAAAAAACGGTTTCCTAAAACACAGCCTATCAAGGCATTTATTATATAACCATTCATCTGATTTTTCCAAAATAAAAATCTCCCCAATCGAACAAGTACATTTTAAAACACATAACAGAATCTCCACCCTGAACAAAAGGGAGTCCTTCTGGATATTCAAATTTGGTACCTTGAGCCCAAACGGACTCAACGAAAAAATTGATCAAGTGTAGTTTGAATTATCAAAATGAATGGGGTGGAATTGCATAAACAATTGAATCAAGTTTACTTCTGATATATATTTTTTTTTTTAAAAACTCTGTACTGTAATTTATGAAAAGCATAGGCATTCTGGGCTTCTGAGAAGTAAAAGACCAGCGAGCAAGATTGAATTACAATAGAACGATCTATTAAAATACAATTATATTTGTATTTAAAATAATAGAATAAAACTGAGTTTAATACACCTACAAAGAACAAATATTAACCATCATTCACAATGGGAACATTTCTTTTTCAAAATTAAATATAAAAAAACAGAAACGGTGGGCTCCCGACATTTGAAAATCTAATAGATTCAAACGAACAGCAATTAAATTAGAAGCATCTTTTAACAGCAATTTAATTATCTTTTTTGAAAGGACAACATGAAAATAATTAGAAAGAATAAATATAATTATTGGAGAAACTAAGAGTACTTACATTGTCTGCCAGCGGCGAGAGCGAGCGGACGATGACTCTTGAAACACACAGTTATCTGCACATAAACATATATATATATAAAAAATTAATCCTCTTTCACAATAAAACCAAGAATATCTACTATTTGGTAGAAAATAGATGGTTAAAAGGTAGAAAATTGTAGAAATAGCAATGAAGAAAAAATCAGAGTGAGAAAAATAAAAAAACATACACGCACCTATGTTGAAACGCCCATGATGAACCTTCACCTTGCCTGTTTAACCTGGAAGTGAAGCACATGATACGAGTGTATAAGATGATGTATTGTAATTAAATTTATATGTCTGATGAAGACCACAGTGCGTGGTTGAAACGTGTTGCAGCAACTGAATGAATTTTACATTGTTTTAATGGTATATCGAATAAAATCGTTATTAAGAAAACCCTGACGATTTTGTGAGGATATCAGTACAATTCACACCTGAGCGCCCGTCCAGAGGAGCAGCTTTTTCTTCCCAAATTGCATTATTCATAGCTAAAATAATTGGAACCCTAGAGAATCTGTGGGGAAAGGAAAAGGGAAGAGGAGACGGTAAGGTAGGGCAGACGGTATCATAGAATAAACATATGAACAATAACGTTATATGAAAACAAAAGGACATTGCGATCAGTTGATTTCCTACCGTCAATATGATATATAGGTGTGTCCTTGTAAACAGGAGAATAGTATGAACATTAGGGAGTTTCTGTGGGCAGAGACTCATAGATTATATAAGTATGATCAATCCTGACCATAGAATTCCTCCAGAACATATTCAAATGAAAAATATAACCAGAAAAAGAAACAAGTCACGACCAGGTATTTGAAAAAATACAAACAATCTTTATTAAAGTCAATTAGACACACAGAAAAAACATATAACAATTAAACATAATAAAATGCCATGGACCCTCGAACAAAAACGGAATCCGAACATAAAAGCAGAGTAGCCCCCCAGATGTAAAAATGGTCTAACAGATCCTATATACGGCTATAGTGCATAGATACATATTATTGAGCAGGTGCTAGGCATGGTACGCTTTGCACAGATGAACACATAAATAAGTATAGAGAATATATATAAAGTGCAATCTTAAGTATAAACAACATGCAAAGCAATATACCTACACCTACGTATAAGAAGATGAATAGGAGATCAGGACCGGGAGGGGGGACCTCTGCTTGACCCGACGCGCATTTCGCTGGTGCTGACGAAGCACCAGCGAAATCACAAAGCTAGTGGATATCAGGGATTGAAGAGGTCAAAACCAGCTGGGAGCAGAAAGCCCAAATCAGTAAGCATTCCATTAGTTATGCTAAATGAATCAGACAGAGCCCCATTTACTTTGATTATTGAGCTAGGGCAAATATATAAGGACAGGATCGTGGTAACGAATAGGGAGGGTATACCAAATTTCTTAAAGGAAACTATCATGTAGGGCCAGCTGACCCTATCAAAGGCCTTCTCAGCATCTGTGCTTTTTACTTGTAGTGTCTAGTAAGGGATCAAGTGGTAAGTTAAGATCGCCGACAACAATAAGAATACCTTCAGAGAATTGTGTAAATAATTTCAGGGACTGAAATATCTACTCAGCTTGTCTTATATTTGGTGCATATAGGTTATCAATTGTGAAAATAGTGTTTTTCCTATACGACCTTTGAGAAACACATAATGTCCTTCTGGGTCAGCCATGTCGGGACTTGTGAAACAGTATACTTACGCCTCTATGTTAAATTCAGTAGATACTATGGTATGAATTAAGAGAAAATATTCCTCCGCATTTCTGGAATTTTGTTGTGTCTAAGGTGTGTTTCTTGGAGGAGTGCTATTTTCATATTATCCTTTCTGAGCTGTTGAAGAATTTGGCTTCTTTTTCGTGGAGAGTTCAGATCCCTGACATTAAACAAGGTTATATTTAGGTCAGACATATTTATACAAAGGAATGATTGTCCTAGCCAAAGTTACATTCATAGCTAAATTCTTAAGAAAAAAAGGGGGGATAAAAAAGAGAGAAAAACGGCGCTCCTCTAAGGTGATATCGTTCGGATATTTATGGGATAGAAAGTAGCTTTATGAATAGAGCTCACCTTGGTGAGTTGTGCAATGTCGCCAGCACAACTTGACTTTGTAGCTTGTACACGCTCGATCACACTGTGCTTGCCTCTGGAGCCATAACCGCATGGGGTGAATTCGTATCAGGAACTCCTCTCCTCGCGGTTCGAAGAGGGCATTATAAATAAAAAAGAAAAATAATTTTTAATGATAGCAAATCCGGAAACACCTTTTTTCTACCATCTACCTAAAATTCATAAAAATCAAAATAATCCTCCAGGTAGACCAATAATATCGGGTATCAATTCCCTGACAAGTCAGCTTTCACATTATATAGATTTACATTTGCAAGATCTAGTAAAAAAATTACCATCTCATCTGAAAGACTCTACGAGTCTGATCAGAGAATTACAAGGATACAGCTGGAATGAAAATTATGTATTGATAACATTGAATGTTACTTCCCTATATTCGAATATCGATCACACCCTTGGATTAAAGGCCACAAAAATTTTTTTAGAACATAGAGGTATGCTCCCAAAAAAACAAAATGATTTTCTATTAAAAGGATTACATTTTATTCTCACTCACAATATTTTTAAAGAGGCTCTGTCACCAGATTTTGCAACCCCTATCTGCTATTGCAGCAGATAGGCGCTACAATGTAGATTACAGTAACGTTTTTATTTTTAAAAAACGAGCATTTTTGGCCAAGTTATGACCATTTTTGTAGTTATGCAAATGAGGCTTGGAAAAGTCCAAGTGGGTGTGTTTAAAAGTAAAAGTCCAAGTGGGCGTGTATTATGTGCGTACATCGGGGTGTTTTTAATACTTTTACTAGCTGGGGGTTCTGATGAGAAGTATCATCCACTTCTCTTCAGAACGCCCAGCTTCTGGCAGTGCAGATCTGTGACGTCACTCACAGGTCCTGCATCGTGTCGGCCACATCGGCACCAGAGGCTACAGTTGATTCTGCAGCAGCATCAGCGTTTGCAGGTAAGTAGCTACATCGACTTACCTGCTAACGCCCATGCTGCTGCAGAATCAACTGAAGCCTCTGGTGCCGATGTGTCCTCGCTCGTCTGACACGATGCAGGACCTGTGAGTGACGTCACAGCGTGATCTGGCAGAAGCTGGGCCTTCTGAAGAGAAGTTGATGATACTTCTCATCAGAACGCACAGCTAGTAAAAGTATTAAAAACGCCCCGATGTACGCACATAATACACGCCCACTTGGACTTTTACTTTTAAACACACCCACTTGGACTTTTGCAAGCCTCATTTGCATAACTACAAAAATGATCATAACTTGGCCAAAAATGCTCGTTTTTTAAAAATAAAAACTTTACTGTAATCTACATTGCAGCGCCTATCTGCTGCAATAGCAGATAGGGGTTGCAAAATCTGGTGACAGAGCCTCTTTAAACATAATTCTAAATTGTATAAACAGACAAGAGGCACGGCTAGCCAAGCTATGCCAACCTATTCATGGGGCATTTTGTATTAACACATATAGAGAATAACCATATATATCAGAATAAAATTGTCTATTATAAGAGATATATTGATGACCTTTTTCTAATTTGGTCTGGCACTGTGGAGGAAGCGAACAGCTTCATAAATATTTTAAATAAAAACATGTGGGAAATACAACTCACACAAAATATATCAAAAGAAAAAATAATATTTTTAGACTTAGAAATTAGTCATTCTGATAATAAATTTTTAACAAAAACACATTTTAAAGACACAGATAAAAATAGTTTTTTAAATTTTAAAAGTGCACACTATAAAAAATGGATAACAAATATCCCACACAGTCAGTATAGGAGAATAAGAAAAAATTGCTCCTCAGTTAATGAATACAGAGCACAATCCAAAATCCTCAAAGCAAAGTTTGAGGAGAAAAAATATCCTCAAAATCTCCTCAAACATGCGTATCATAAAAATCTAGATACATCTCAAGAAGCATGCCTTGTAGAAAAAGTACATATAGAACACAATAAGGATGTTTTAAAGAAAAGACACTCAAATAATTTTATTACAACATTTAACAAAGATCACAATATAATAAGAAATGCATTGCAAAAACATTGGAATGTACTTCTAAATGATCCAATTTTAAATAAAATTATCCCTACAAAACCAGGGATAACATTTCGTCGAGGGAGAACCATTAAAAATATATTAGCACCTAGTAGATTGAAGATGAATATTCCCACCTCTACCCCAGATCATTATTAAAAACCAATAGGGATCCATAAATGTGGGGAAAAAAACTGTTTATGCTGTTTGAATATCAACAATGGAAAAGCTCAGGTTATGTCAAACGTAACACAGGAAATATTCGAAATTGACACCCGTATGAACTGTGAAACTGATTATGTAATATACATGATTGAATGCGAGTGCGGGTTGCAATATATTGGAAGAACAACCCAAACATTAAGAAAGAGATTAAATGGTCACCGCTTTAATGCAAAAAACGGTTTCCTAAAACACAGCCTATCAAGGCATTTATTATATAACCATTCATCTGATTTTTCCAAAATAAAAATCTCCCCAATCGAACAAGTACATTTTAAAACACATAACAGAATCTCCACCCTGAACAAAAGGGAGTCCTTCTGGATATTCAAATTTGGTACCTTGAGCCCAAACGGACTCAACGAAAAAATTGATCAAGTGTAGTTTGAATTATCAAAATGAATGGGGTGGAATTGCATAAACAATTGAATCAAGTTTACTTCTGATATATATTTTTTTTTTTAAAAACTCTGTACTGTAATTTATGAAAAGCATAGGCATTCTGGGCTTCTGAGAAGTAAAAGACCAGCGAGCAAGATTGAATTACAATAGAACGATCTATTAAAATACAATTATATTTGTATTTAAAATAATAGAATAAAACTGAGTTTAATACACCTACAAAGAACAAATATTAACCATCATTCACAATGGGAACATTTCTTTTTCAAAATTAAATATAAAAAAACAGAAACGGTGGGCTCCCGACATTTGAAAATCTAATAGATTCAAACGAACAGCAATTAAATTAGAAGCATCTTTTAACAGCAATTTAATTATCTTTTTTGAAAGGACAACATGAAAATAATTAGAAAGAATAAATATAATTATTGGAGAAACTAAGAGTACTTACATTGTCTGCCAGCGGCGAGAGCGAGCGGACGATGACTCTTGAAACACACAGTTATCTGCACATAAACATATATATATATAAAAAATTAATCCTCTTTCACAATAAAACCAAGAATATCTACTATTTGGTAGAAAATAGATGGTTAAAAGGTAGAAAATTGTAGAAATAGCAATGAAGAAAAAATCAGAGTGAGAAAAATAAAAAAACATACACGCACCTATGTTGAAACGCCCATGATGAACCTTCACCTTGCCTGTTTAACCTGGAAGTGAAGCACATGATACGAGTGTATAAGATGATGTATTGTAATTAAATTTATATGTCTGATGAAGACCACAGTGCGTGGTTGAAACGTGTTGCAGCAACTGAATGAATTTTACATTGTTTTAATGGTATATCGAATAAAATCGTTATTAAGAAAACCCTGACGATTTTGTGAGGATATCAGTACAATTCACACCTGAGCGCCCGTCCAGAGGAGCAGCTTTTTCTTCCCAAATTGCATTATTCATAGCTAAAATAATTGGAACCCTAGAGAATCTGTGGGGAAAGGAAAAGGGAAGAGGAGACGGTAAGGTAGGGCAGACGGTATCATAGAATAAACATATGAACAATAACGTTATATGAAAACAAAAGGACATTGCGATCAGTTGATTTCCTACCGTCAATATGATATATAGGTGTGTCCTTGTAAACAGGAGAATAGTATGAACATTAGGGAGTTTCTGTGGGCAGAGACTCATAGATTATATAAGTATGATCAATCCTGACCATAGAATTCCTCCAGAACATATTCAAATGAAAAATATAACCAGAAAAAGAAACAAGTCACGACCAGGTATTTGAAAAAATACAAACAATCTTTATTAAAGTCAATTAGACACACAGAAAAAACATATAACAATTAAACATAATAAAATGCCATGGACCCTCGAACAAAAACGGAATCCGAACATAAAAGCAGAGTAGCCCCCCAGATGTAAAAATGGTCTAACAGATCCTATATACGGCTATAGTGCATAGATACATATTATTGAGCAGGTGCTAGGCATGGTACGCTTTGCACAGATGAACACATAAATAAGTATAGAGAATATATATAAAGTGCAATCTTAAGTATAAACAACATGCAAAGCAATATACCTACACCTACGTATAAGAAGATGAATAGGAGATCAGGACCGGGAGGGGGGACCTCTGCTTGACCCGACGCGCATTTCGCTGGTGCTGACGAAGCACCAGCGAAATCACAAAGCTAGTGGATATCAGGGATTGAAGAGGTCAAAACCAGCTGGGAGCAGAAAGCCCAAATCAGTAAGCAAAGGGTAATCCAGAGACAAGCCGAGGTCCAGTTCCATAAAGTGCAAATAGTCAAAGGTACAAGGTACAATCAGGGGCTTGATCAAACATATGGAAAAATCACAAGCAAATAAAACAGAACCAACCCAGATTTAAATACTCTACTCTTCAATCTGATAGGAAGAAAGACAAAGAAGTAGAATAGGCTCAACAACTTAAACCAGAACCGCCCAGAAGTTAGACTAGTAGTCATGGTAATCTTAAAGGGGCAGACGTTTCCTAACAGCGTGGCCACTGTCATAGTGGGGAAGTGATCACCTCACCGGATTACTTATAAGTTGTCGATAGGTTAGTCAAGTGTCCATCTCACTGTCACGAGCCATTGTTTTCTTGGGTTTAGTTAAGCTGGATTTCTCGGTTTTATTCCAGAATGAGGGGCTAGGTAGTTGTGGAATATCTACCAGGGTAGAAGGTAACCAAGACGGAATTTCTAAAGGTGAACTTTCCAGTTGTTCCCAGGCGGCATCCATGTGCGTGGCCTTTTTGATTGTAATTTGACATCCCGTTTGGAGATGGCTAAACCAAATGGGAACAGCCACTAAAATTGCAGCTTTTTATCTTGCAGTGTATCAAGTAGGGGTTTCAGCATCCTTCTTTTTGCCAATGTTGAGGGGGCGATGTCTTGAAATATATGAAATTCTGAAGTTTCATAGGTTAAATGACTTTTATCTCTGGCAGCTTTTAAAATGGCAGAGATATCAAGGAGTCCACCTATTATATCACTTGGAGGCTCATTAAAACGAGGCTTTGCTCTTAGGGCTCCACGTATACCTTCAATTGTGACAGATTTGGCTGCGTCTTGAACTATAAAATCGGTGAAGATATATATGGCCAATTTAGGTAGCATGATGTGTGTGATGGTTTCTGGAATACCTCGAAGTCTGAGCTTCTTCCTCCTACTCTGGTTTTCTTGGTCTTCAATGCATAGTAATGCTTCATTTATGCAATCTTGTTGAGAGTGAAATGCAAGCTTTACATTTTCACTGTAATAAAGCAGCTCATTTTGATTGTCTTCCAGAGTTTCTACTAGTGCTCCTATTTCCCTTAAGTCAGATTTAATGTCCGTAAGTTACTTATCAAAATCTGCTTGTGTTTTGCAGGTTTAGTCGTGTTCGTTAGATCTTTGTTCTTGTCTTTAGTCGTTTTGACCATAATAGCGGCTGTATGAGCTGAGTAATCGGACGTTCTGGAGGTTTCAACGGCAGGGGAGTATTCAAGCCACGGTGAATATGTAACATTTTATATACATTTTAGTATAGAATTATTATAGTATTCATTGCTATGTTAGAGAGGAGTTATTCCTGATAGTATGAGTCAGCGTTGATAGAAACCTCTCTCTGCATAAGTTCCATGAAATTATGGCCCCTCTCTCTGTATCCCTCCCGCACTCACCGGTTGTGTTCTAGATGTATAAAATCAGGATGATGCCGGTATTGAATAATGAGCAAGTAGTGCAGGTTTAGGAGCCTGGAGGTAGGCGTAGGAGCCTAGGGATCCGATGTACGCCACTGGTGTGCATGCAGAGATTCTCTAGCGTGTCCTCATGGTGTCCGGCGGCGTTGTATGCCACGCTCTCTAAGGCAATGGTAAAGGTGAAAAACTCAATTATTTCGGCCTTGCAACGGTTCTAGGTGTCAGCAGGAAGGTGCCTAGATCTTATTAGGTCACTGGAGGGGTACTTTTAGAAGACTGAGGATAGGAGATTGGGATGTCTGTTCCCGGAGCTCTCTCTCAGCATGTCTATCCACCATCAGTGCTTGGCCACATCCCCATAACTTAATTAATGAGTAGAAACTTACAAGCTTTAAAACAAAACAATATAATAATCCACAAGAAAAATTTCATTTACTTACAGAATTTTTAGAGAATCATGTTACTTGATTTTTTTAGGGCCTAGTGCACAATATAATTGTCTAAAAATAATTTTTCAGAAAATTCTCATCTATCCTGTATTTAGATGATAATTTATGATTCTGGAAAAACCCCTTTAAAGAGATTTGTAGCTGTGAAACAGGAAAACGGATCTCCAAATTCTATAAAGATATAATATCAAATGATTTAGCACAGAACTTTGGACATTTAGATTTAAGAAAACAAAATGGTTCAAGAGTGGACGTTAACGTTAAAGATGATGGGGGGAAATTTTTAAATACTATACATCAGTTTTCTAGTGTAAAAAAATTCGCAATTTGCATAACATTTTTGATAAAGAATTTGCAACTTTTGCATTTGTATGCCAACTCCACGATTTATAGAAAAAAATGTAAGCAGAGCTTAGTGGAAGGGGCTGGGGCCACCAGCGGCCATACACATTTACTATAATTTACGCCAGGATTTTTTTAAGGAGTTGTCTAAAGACTTTATTAGGGAATTCTTAATATAGTTGGTCCCCTGTTCAGAATCCTGTCCTGTCCTGCACTACACAGATAACATATTGATATGAATGGGCACTGTTCAATGCTTAATTTTCCCTGTGGTGGCGCTGCAGGGAAATTAAACACTTACAGCTAGGTTTCTCGCTGGGTTCTCGGGTTGGGGGACATATTGTGGTCTGTTTATTGTCACGGGACTCTTCTAGCAAGTAGGAATTGTTCAAAGAGGAGAACCCCTTTAGTAAACAGCTTGCACATAAACATAATTGATTGTTAAGCAATTGGTTAATTTGTTGTTATAACCGCTTTGTTTTTGGAACCTTTATTTGTACTCATAATAGTGTCGGGAACTAGTGTGATCATCTGGGACATCATGGGGTATTATGAGGCTTCTGGCTATTCCCATTATAATAACATTGTGATAAAGATAAACATATAACATATAACTGTGGGCTTTCCTTGAGGAGATCATTGTTACTTGCCTGCTGCTTAGCCTTGATATTAAGAATCTTTATTTATAAATTTTAAAATCTTCCTGAATCTAAGAAAGTTAAAATGAATAAACAAAAAAAATATTAGAAGCACTTAGCATGAGATGTCCTCATCCTTAAGTTGGCCATACACTTGAGATAGTTTTCGGTCAAACAATCGTTTGGCCAACAGCTATTCCTCCCAACTCCCCCATACACGTGCATCTGTTTTTAACAGATAGAAGTGAGATATCCACTACGAAATTCCTCTGGTAGCGGCTTATCTATTTACAATCAAAAGGATCAGACATGTTGAAATTCATCATGCCCAACAATTCTCTCAGACGACATCTGACATTGGGGAGAGTCGGGACACCACAATCAACATTATATGGTCGATCGGTTCTACCAAAAACAGAGTGTTCAGCCTACATATATCTTTTGTGTATGGCCAGCTTTAGGGCTCATGCACAAGAGCATATTATGGCTCTATTTTGTACAGAGCTGAAATAAGCATGGGGCCTCTACTGTACCTCTGTTTTATATGATGAAATATGTAGATTGTATTGAGGTATAAGAAAAAAAATATTTGATGTAATCCACACCCATTTTTTACAGTTCATGTCCTCTTTACTAGGCTTTCCTCACCAGTTCAGTGCTATAAATGTGCCCTGTATCCGCTTATTTATAAATTACAGTGCGAGTGCAGAGAAAATATGAAGCAGTTGACCATAGCAACCAACCAGATCACAGCTGTACTTTTCCACGGCGGTGATAGGTGAAATCAAAAAGTTGCTCTGGGCAACTGCTGCACCAGAACCAAACTCAGTACATATATTCAGCACCAGAACAAAGCTCAGTACATATATACAGGACCAGAACAAAGCTCAGAACGTATATATGTAGAATGCGGCTGGCACAGGGTAAGCGGAGCAGGCCCAATACGGCTGAAGATGTGTCTTAACAGGGCTTCAGTCCTGGTCACGGTGGTTAATGGGCCTACCGTAACTTTACCACTTTTCCTTGGGCTAAACGCACACCAATGATGAGGGGGGTTTTGCACGAAGGATAAGAGGATGGCAGTCTCTAGTTCTCCCCCGGGACACTCTCGGTGTCTACTCCTGTCCTGTTGGTGTGTGAGGTCTCCTTGTTGGTTAAGTGCAAATTAAAGACAGGAGGCTGTAATAAAGTGGAACAATTAACTCACAGTTTATTTACTTTTCTGTAACTTGTAAAACTCTTCCAATTTGGAGGCACTTAGTTCTTATAATAAACAGTTCTTCATCAATTGGCTTGTAATTCTGGAGCTGAAGTAGAGTTCTACCAGGTTTCAAATAGTGTACACAAAAAGGAAAGTGAAAGTTAATCATAAAAAACTGATAAGCCGGGCTGGAAGCCTAAGGCCTAATCATTCATAAAAGCCAGAAGCTTCAGACTTAGATGTGGCTGTGAGACCCAAATAAAATGTTTCCTCCCAGACTTCTATTCTGTTCTCCTCATAGACCAGCACATATTGTGCTCCATCCATTCTCTGTCCAACGTCTACAACTTCTCCTCAGAATGCGAAGGAGGAAAACTTCTTTGCCCTCCTTCCAGAACTATCTCCAAATCCTACTACGTAGTGTACGTAGGGAAACTACAGCTCCCAGCATGGGCTGAACAATGGTAAGTTTTTTTTATGCCCCATGAGGGTAGAGCCACACACAGCTTCCTATAGTAAGTGCCACTTACTGTGCCAGCTGAAAATACAGCACCACACACGCACACACGCACACACACAGTGCCCGCTAAAGTTAGAGCCTGCCTCTGTGCCCCCTAAAAGTGAAGTGCCACATACTGTGCTCCATGAAGATAAAGCACCATACACACAGTGCCCCCTGAAGATAGTGCCACACACTGTACCCCCTGCAGAAAGTGCCACACACATACTGTCCCCCTGGAAAATACAGCACCACATACACCGTGCCCCCTGAAGATACAGCCTCACTCTGTGGCCCCAAAAAATGAATTTGCCACATGCTGAAGCAGACATACAAAGTGCTAACTGTAACTGCTGAGGCACGGCTTCTCAGCCTGCCTCTCATCTTCCTACATGGACTATTCTAAAGGGAACCTGTCACCAGCATTTTTACCACTAAGCCCACAGTACCCTCACGTAGGGTGTGAAAAATAATTTTTAGCTTTCCCTCTTATATGTCAAAAATCGAACCGTTTACCTATAAAAAAAATTGCCTTTAAAGTCATATGCAAATTAGGTGAGAAGAGTCAAACACTGCCTTTTATCTGTTTGTTGCCCATGACAACCTATCACAGCACAGCTTTTATTTTACCAGAGCAGTTTAATTAAAGTAAAGCTGATGGCATACTGCGAACAGAGTGGTGACACACAGTTGACAGCCATGGCATACAGGGGACAGAGTGGTAGCATATAGGGAACAATCATGGCATACAGGGGACAGTGATGACATGCCGAGGGGACAGAGTGGTGGCATACAGGGGACAGTGATGGCATACAGGGAACAATGATGGCATACAGGGGACAGTGATGGCATAAAAGGGACAGTGATGACATACCTAGGGGACAGAGTGGTGGCATACAGGGGACAGTGATCACATACAGGGAACAATGATGGCATACAGGGGACAGAGTAGTAACACACAGGGGACAGTGATGGCATACAGAGGACAGTGATGGCATACAGGCGATAGAGTGGTAACACAGAGGGGACAGTGAAGGCACACACGGGGCAGAGGAGTGACACACAGGTGACAGCGATCACATACAGGGGACAGACTGGTAGCATATAGGGAATAATGATGGCATACAGGGGACAGTGATGGCATACAGGGGACAGTGATGACATACCGAGGGGACAGAGTGGTGGCATACAGGGGACAGTGATGGCATACACGGGACAGAGTGGTAACACACAGGGGACAGTGATAGCAAACAGGGGACAGTGATGGCATACAGGGGGCAGAGTGGTGACACACAGGGGACAGTGATGACATACATGGGACAGAGTGGTGACACACAGGGGACAGTGATGACATACAGGGGGCAGAGTGGTGACACACAGGGGACAGTGATGGCATACAAAGGACAGAGTGGTAGCATACAGGGAACAATGATGGCATACAGGGGACAGTGATTGCATACAAAGGACAGAGTGGTGTCACACAGGGGATAGTGATGGCATACAGGGAACAGAGTGGTCACACATAGGGGACAGTGATGGCATATAGGGGACAGAGTGATGGCATACAGGGAACAATGAGGGCAAACATGTGACAGCGATGACATACAGGGGACAGAGTGGTAACATATAGGGAATAATGATGGCATACAGGGGACAGTGATGGCATACAGGGGACAGTGATGACATACCGAGGGGACAGAGTGGTGGCATACAGGGGACAGTGATGGCATACAGGGGACAGAGTGGTAACACACAGGGGACAGTGATGACATACAGGGGGCAGAGTGGTGACACACAGGGGACAGTGATGGCATGCAGGGGGCAGAGTGGTGACACACAGGGGACAGTGATGACATACATGGGACAGAGTGGTGACACACAGGGGACAGTGATGGCATACAGGGGACAGAGTGGTGACACACAGGGGACAGTGATGGCAAACAAAGGACAGAGTGGTAGCATACATGTAACAATGATGGCATACAGGGGACAGTGATTGCATACAAAGGACAGAGTGGTGACACACAGGGGACAGTGATGGCATACAGGGCAAAGAGTGGTGACACACAGGGGACAGTGATGGCATATAGGGGACAGAGTGATGGCATACAGGGAACAATGATGGCAAACAGGGGACAGTGATGACATACCCAGGGGACAGAGTGTTGACACACAGGGGACTGTGATGGCATACAGGTGGCAGAGTGATGGCATATTAAGGGGCAAACGTTTTTAGAGCCCGTTGTATTTTTTTACAGAACTGGTTTTATTTCTCAGAACTGGAGTGAATTTTGCTTTCCGGTGCACTGAAAGCCAGAGATGCGTCTATTTTCTTAAATAAAATATGTATGTCTCTAAAAAAAATAGGCGTATTTTACTCCAGCTCTATTCATATTAAGCTTGACATATAAAACGCCAGTCCTAATAATTTTCCCCATTTAATATTTTGCTGTTCTTTACACTTCTTTAAGGAGTTGTCCATATACTCTATTAGGGAATTCTGAGTTAATGTAGTGAGGTCTCTGTTTAGAATCCTGTCCTGTCCTGCACTACACAGACAGCACATTGATATGTATGAGCACTGTGTAATGCTTAATTCACCCTGTGGTGGCGCTGCAAGGAATTTAAACACTTACTGCAGGTTTTTTTTCATAGATTACAGCTGATCGCTGGGGACTAAGGAGGAGGACACTTTGTGATCTGTTTATTGTAAAGGGACCCTTCTGACAAGTAGGGATTGCCCAAATAAAAGAACCCCTTTAGTATATGCATTTTGCACATAACAAGAATATAAATAGAATATGACTTTACTCTGAATTTCATGTTAAAGGGGTTGTCCACACACGACAACCGATGACCTATCCACAGGCCACCTCATAGAGGACGCCTTATCGTGGCAGGTGGGCTCACACAAATTGATCAATATGTGCACTAAGTACCTCCCTATTGTAAGTAGATTTAGCAGCAATGCATATTTATTGATAGTATTTAGATAGCATTAGTGTTCGCAGGGTGCTGTCGCCACTTTTGTATATTGTATTGCCTTGCAATAATTAGTTTAATGCTGGTTCCTACCATCCCCAGGTATATGTAGGCTTAGTCCCAGTTGTGGGGGTACAAGCAGCGTAGGGACCCACCTCATAGTGGTCGCCTTGTCGTGGCAGTTGGGCTCACACAATTTGATCAAAATGTGCGCTAAGAATCTCTCTATAGTGAGTCAATTTAGCAGCAATGTATATTTATTTATTTATAATGTTTCGGTTTAGGACACCCAGACAACGCACTGACCAGCTGCTTCGGCTGCCTCCAGGTGCCGAATGTTATGTAGGATATGCAGATGGCTCCAACTACTGCATAGCGGCCATGCTATAAAACAGCAGCTCTGCTCCTATTTACTTGAATAGGAGCACAGCTGCAATGCTGCAGCTCGGCTGTTATTCTGTGACCGGAGCCATCTGCTTCCGGCATGGACATCTGGTGTAAGATCCCCACCTATCATATACTGATGACCTATCCTGTGGACAGGTTATCAGTTGTCCGTGCGTGTACAATCCCTTTAAGCAATTGGTTATTTGTTGTTATAGTCCCTTTGTATTTGGAATCTTTACTTGTACTGATAATAGTGCCGGGGACTAGTGTGATCATCCGGGACATCATGGGGTATTATGAGGCTTCTGGATATTCCCATTATAATAACATTGTGAGAAAGATAAACATATAACATATAACTGTGGGCTTTCCTTGAGGAGATCATTATTACTTGCCTGCTCCTTATCATATATATTAAGAATCTTCATTTATGAAGCTTAGATTCCTCTTGAGTTTAAGACACAGAAAGCAAAAATTAATAGACAAAAAATTTTAGCAGCACTTACCATGAGATGTCCTAATCCTTAACCTGGCCATACACTTGAGATAGTTTTCGGCCACATCTACTAATCCTGACTTCCCCTATACACGTGCAAGATAAATGTGAGAAAGTCGATGCCAGACTTCTGAAATTCAACATGCCTAATCCTTCCCCCCCAACATCTGCCAACAGGACAAATACACATTAGATGATCGACCAGTCCTATTGACATCAGTGAGTTTGGCCCACATACATCTAATGTGTACGGCCAGACTCAGGGCTCATTGCACAAGGGCATATTATGGCTGTAATAGGCCAAATATAAAGGTGCATTGGGCCTCTGCTTCATCTTTCCAGGACAGTAATAGGTTAAATCTGAATGTTGCTATGGGCAACTGATGTACGTTTTCCCTAGATTGTGGATTTTTACATGACACCCAGTATAGTGTATAGTGACTATATTGTACACAGACTAGTTGACATGTATAAGAACACCAGCAAGGGGACAAGTGCAGCAGCTACCCATAGCAACACTTACATCTCACCTATTACTGATATGAAAAATAGCTCCTGACAATAGTTTCTGGAAAATAGTTCCTGGCATGTTGTGAAAGAGAGAAACTGAAAAAAAAGGAAAAAAGAAAGAAAAGGAAATAAAGAAAAACATTTGCCTCTGAGAACTGAGCACAAGCAGGCAGCTCACTGAGGGTGTGTTCACACAGGGCAGATACCCCCTGATCCCCGCAGGGAATTACGACCGAAAAACAACACCAAATTGTGGTGCAATTTTTGGCCGGTATCAGGGGTGTAACTAGGAAACACTGGGCCCCATGGCAAACTTTTGACTGGGGCCCCCTCCCTCTAAATTGTAAAGTGCTGCGTAATATGTTGGCGCTATATAAATAAAGATTATTATTATTATTATTATTATTATTTGTGCCACACACATCCTGCCCTTGTAGATAGTGCCCCCCTGTAAATAATGCCATACAGCCCCCCTTTAGACACAATATAATGCCATCCATAGCTGTCCCCAGAGTATAATGCCCCCCATACAGTACAATGCCCCCCATAGCTGTTCTCACAGTATAATTCCCCACATACTGTATAATGCCCCCCATAGCTGTCCCCACAGTACAATGCCCCCATATAGTAAAATGCTCCTATAGCTGTTACCATATCAGCCCCCCTTCCCTACCCAGTATAATGCCTTACAGTGCCTAATAGAAAAATAATAACATAATTACTTACCTATCCCTGTTCCCACGACGGGTGGAGGATCCTTCTCCTCCGGTCTGTGCTGTGAGTGACTCGGCGCAGATAGGCGCGATGACATCACTATATCGCGCCTGCCCGCACTGAGCCACTCACGGCACAGTGAATGATGGAGCACTATACGTCCCTCCATACATGCTGCCATCAGGGGCCCAGCCACAATGATTAAAAAAGGGACATGCACACCGCCACTGCCATTGGTTGTTCATTTGGAGAAAGGAATGGGCCCTGCAATAGAGTGGGGCATGTTTCTTAAGTAACTAATATTGGGGCCTTTTTTTGGTTCAAAGCTTTACAAAGCCTTTAAAGGGTTGTTCACTTTGGACAATCCCTTGACTGCTGGTGTTAAAAAGAAAATAATTACATGAAGAGTAATGACATAGTGTGGTGCCACCTGGTGTTCAAAGTGTATAGCAATCTGATTGACCACCAAATGAGCTGAATGCTGGTGGAACAAATTCTCACTCACCCCACAGCCAGGTATCTGAATACTGATTTCCTGTTCAGAGCAGTGTTCTCCGATACCTGCTAAACTCCTGACCGCAATTCCTATTTTGTCACAGTTTCCGCCCCCCCCCCCCCCCTCCAGCAATGCCCAGCCGCCAAGCAGTGCAATACTATTCCTGATTTTATGCACACATAGAAAGGATGAAGAGAGAAAAAAAGGCCTTCTGGAGATCATTGTACAAAGTCTCTACATTTTTCTCATATAGAGTCAATTCATTACTTATCAGGCAATAGTTGTAAGTCCAGAAGGAGTTACTAGCAAGATTCTCCTTCTTTTTCTCTTCCTGTTCCCTTCCTTTTACTAATACACCAGATGTTTCTTGTATGCCATAAGTCTGCTTAAAGGCTATTAACACCTTTGACATCTTTTTTTTTTTTTTTTTTTTTATGTATATCAGTGTGATTGGTGCAGCTTACTAAATACATTTTATTAAAAATTGCTTTACTTTTTGAGATACAGCTGCTTTGTATCCTGCATAAAGAGCAGCTGTATCATTCGCTAAGACCTGAGTCCGTCAGGTCTGCAGGACTGCAGTAAAAACAATGTTAAAGGTGTACATAGCCTTTAATATTAGTTGGGAATAATGCCACAAAACTATAGTACAACAATTGTGCTTGCTGTCGTAATTATGTGATAGTAATTGCAGTTGCAAACAGAATTGTATTGTATAAATTGTTCCAATATTGAATTTAGCATATGACCGCTTTCACATAAAATAAAAGTTTAATGGTTGTAGGATTGCAAGATGGCATATGTAATATACACACTCGAGTCACATTATTATGACCTCTTCCTACTTTCGACGTCGGCAGCGCGCAGCCCATGAAGGAAGTGATGTGTCGTGGCTTGGTGGGTATATAAGGTGTGCGATAGGCTATCTGAACACATCGCTGCCATGGGTAAAAGAGGCGATTTATCAGAGTTGCAAAAGTGGATGATTATTGTCTTTCAGGCCAGGGGTGGAGGTATTGTTCAAAGAGCGCAGTTTGTGAACTGTGCGCGTGCTGCTGTGATGAAAATGTATCGTGAGTGGACAAATAGCACCATTGGGAATAACCGACGTGGAAACTGCGGAGCACCACGTGCCATTGATGTGAGAGGTGAACATCAGCTATGAAGGTGCATGTGGGCCGAACGACACGCTACCGTGGAGCAGCTCACCGTGAAAATCAACCAGGGGGCTACCAGATGTGTGTCTAAAATAACAGTTCAGTGAACCCTACTGCGTATGGGGCTCCGAAGCAGACGGATGGTTACTGCTCCTACGTAACAAAGGTGCATCAGAAAAAAAGGCTTCAATTTGCTCGGCAGTATCGGAATTGGACCACCGATGATTGGTAGAGGGTTGTCTTCTCTGATGAGTCACGTTTTCTGCTTCATCATATGGATGGACATTGGCCTGTTAGGCTTGAAACATCAGAGAACAAACACCCTGCGACTATTGCTTGAAGAACACAAGCCGGTGGCAGCAGCATTATGGTTTGGGAATGTTTTCATGGCATTCTCTGGGCCACTCATCCATGTGGAAGGCTCTGAAGGGATTTGGGTTTGAATACATCGTTGCAGATCACGTCCCTCCATACATGCTTTTTGTCTTCCCTGGGGCAGATGGAATCTTTCAGCAAGACAATGCGACAAGTCACACGGCTAGAAATGTAAAACAGTGGTTGGCAGATCACGACCAAGACTTCCAAGTACTTCCCTGGCTCCCTAATTCACCAGACTTGAATCCAATTGAGCATCTGTGGGACCTCGATAGTCTTGTTGGCTCTATGGATCCTCCCCCACGCACCCTCCAGCAAATGCGGGATGTACTGCAGTCAGCACGGTGCCAGATACATTAGACCAACGACCAGCACCTTATTGAGTCACTCCCAGCCCGTCTAGCGATGTCTGTGCTGCACACGGCGGTTACTCTGGATATTAGCCGGTGCTCATAAAGTGTATAATTATCGACTGTGTATAAACCAGATAGCGTTAGTGTTACACAGCTTATTCCAGTACTGGATTTTAGTTCTTTTTGCCTTGCTGTTATCTGTCGTTTTTAGTTCTTATTGTTTCTTATAGCGTTTGGATGGAGTCAAATATTCCAAAAGGTATTATAGCAGAGTTAATATAGTTTTTGCAGCTACAGAAAGTTGTAACACAATATGACCTGTTCTTTGTTGCTAATGTCCCAAAAATCTAACACACCAGTTGTACTAATTATAATTAAGTAATGACCTTAGACGTGATTTATAGCAGCTCGATCCGACCTGCTGTCACTGAACCTGTCAGTCCTGTGGACTGCAACAACCGGGATTGGATTTAGCTCCGATCCCGGCCGTTTAACCAATTAGATGCCGGGGTCAATGGCGACTGCATTATCTAAGTGGCTACAGAAGGAGGACGCTCCGTCTTTCACCTATCCCTGACCCACGACACGATTTTAGGGTGAATATCGGTTGCCATGGCAAGCCTGGGGTTCTTTGTTAGTTATATATGCCTATTAGGGTGTGCCTTATTTTATTGTCGCCTAGTGGGAAACATGCCCCAAATATGTTAAAAGTCGTGCACAAACCTCGTTACCTCCATATTCAAGAATCCAACACGAGGTCTGCAGATTTGACCTATAGAAGACAATACCCATTGCGGTATATGACTGACAGCATTTGGTGCTAATCCGCCCAGCCACACTATCTGCATCCAGGCTACAAGGAGTGCCAAGCAACTAAGGTTCTAAAAAGACCACACAGAGTACCCAGCAATACTGCCCATAACCCATTACCGGACTACACTCATCAGCTTGTTAGGACTTTAAACTCTGCATCCTGAGAAAAAGAAAAATGTTTATTTTGCTTTTTATTCTCTGTCTAATTGCTCCTTTAACCAGTTCAGGACCGGGCTATTTTGATCCTTCAGGACCAGACACCGTTTAGCCCTTTTTAGCACTTGCTAGTTAAACGGCTATAACTTTTTTATTTGTTGGGCTAGCGACATGATTTTTGCAATGTTTTTTTCCGTAGACAATGCAGGTATATTTTTTTTATCATTTTTATACACATCCTTTTTTCTATTTTAGAATTTTTAGGCTTAAAGTTTGAAAATAATAGTAAAAAAATAAGCTTTTTTACTTTTTAGCTATTTTTTTCTGGTAATAATTCCGGAGACCCGACATTCAGTTGCCCGATTGCTCAGGCAGCAAGTTAAAACCCACACCATAAATAGTCTATGGCGCGGGTTTTAAGGACCCTGACCACTGTCCGTAAATACACAGCCAGCAGTTGGGAACCAATTAACAATAAAATAGATTTGTTTCTTTAAAGATCATTATTTCTCTATGTGCATTTATTATAACACAAGTTCCCATGATCGGCTCATGAATATAATAAGTCATCATGTGATAAGTTATTCTTAGTAACACACTTTGTAAATTGAATCCTGGTAATTATATAAAGACCTTGTGCCCCGGTCTAGAGGTAGTCACCCCGTCTGTGATACAGGAGTAGATGATGGATTCCAGTCCCCATAAGCTCTATCATGTACATGGCTTTGATTCCAGACAATTTCTGGAGCATTACTTTTCAGATAAATCTGACATGGCCTTTGGAGATGACGTCTTGAAATTTCCTATTGAGAAACTGAGACAAGTTTTCGCAGTGGGTAGGTATTTATTTTTATTTCTCCTAAGATAGATTGACGTCTATATTATTCTATGTATAACTGGTTATAAACAATTTTAAACAACTGAATACATATTGGGCAAACTTATTTTTTTTTGGGTGTGGAAGATCAGAGTGGGCGAAAATACTGCCCCAGTCTTAGCAACTGTAAAATCACAGGGAGCAGAGCAAAGCCCTAGTCATTGTATATGATGAAGGATATAAGATGTCGGGTTTAGTAGAGTCATTGTTTTCTCTTCTCTAACCTCAAGAACCCGGGAAAAAATTTGGCGGATGATGAGGGGCATCTAAAAAATTCTAGTTGTGGGTGAAATTACCTAAATTTGCTGTTATATGACAATTTGTGGTTTATCAGTTGGAGCTGCTGTTATTTTTTATTTTTTTCCTCAAATCTGTTTTTATTCAATAAAGCACAGAGAGTTAAACAGACAAGTTAACAATTTACATCCAAATAGTCATATAAAATAAGAGCGATTAAAAGTTCTCAAGGATCTCTTCTTGTTTAAGTAGGTCAGATGGATGGATAGATAGATACTTCTGATTTGTAATATAGCAATGAAAAATTTACAATATACAACAACATATAGACAGTTGGAAAGTGGGGTAGGAGGAGAGAGGAGTGAAGGGCAGAAGAAGGATGGTAATACATCCAAATACATTTAGATATCTGTAACAAAAGAGAAATCACAGTTTCCAATGATTCCAATGTATTTCACAGTGTAATATCTTGTCAAACATATGATATAACATAACAAGTGAGATTTATAATCTATACAGGGTTTCCAAATACGAAGAACTTCTACGTGTTTGTGATCCTGCCAGCTGGTTAGTGCTTCAAGTCTAAATATTTGGTGGACCTTATCAATCCACTGTATTTTAGATGGTGGAGAGGTCTGTAGCCAGCAAAGTGGAATTAAATATATGGCCGCAGCTATCAGATGGGTTACTAAGTGTGACTTAGAAGGTTTTGAAATTTATAGATTGTAAAGCTAGTGCTATTAGCTCTATAGTGAGTGATATATTAGTGTTGCATATCTTGTTAATCTCAAGATTTATTTATTTATTTCCACAATTCTTTGACCAGCAGGCAGTGCCACCATATATGACCATGACACCTCCAGCACAGCATAGAATTGGATAAACCTAGAGAGAACATCCGTCCTGTTCCATCTTGTAAGTAGTTTGTACTGGTTTTCCTCCATTTTAATACACCGGAAAACCCATGGGAATTTTTTAGAATACATTTTTTGTCCTGTTCATTAAACTTCCTATCTAATTCAGTTTCCCAAGACAGTAAAAAGTGGGAGTTAGGGGGCGAACAGCAGCTAAGTAAAATAAAGTATAATTTAGACAGTCTATCATCACTGAATTTGCAAGGAGTAGCTTTTCTAAGTCATTTAGTTCCCTGAGTCCTTGTTGAGAGGCTAAAAAGGAAGTGCAAACGTATTGTTCTTGTTCTAGCTGAAGGAAGTTTAGGCTAGTAGGTGACACCAGAGACTGGACCTCTGTATGGGAAGGTACTTTATTATTGTTTAACAAGTCTGCAATACTCACATGTTGGAACAGTTTCCATACATCTGTCACGGCTATGGGGAATGTGGACCCTCTAGGCCGCTCCACCGTAGTGGAGTAGCAGCTGGTCAAAGTATAGTCAATAACAGTCTCTAGGACATAAGTACCTGGATAGATGATTTGGCAGACACTCGGCATAGCAAACACGTGAACTTGACTCCAACACTAGACTTTGCTCAGGAACAAACACAATTACTGGATAGGGGATACAGGACATGGGATCACAGGATACAGAAAACAACTAAGGAACTCAGGGCTCTCCAGAATTTGGACGTGAACTGTACATCACAGTCCAAGATAATATGGAGAGGTGGTCCGTGTAAACAAAAGATGTGCAGAATGAACAGATTTGCTAGAAAAGACGGAGATGGAAGACCAGTCAAAGGAACGAAAGGTGCCATTTTGGAGATAGGGTCCACCACTACCCAGACAGTAGTACATCCAGCCAAAGGGGTATTGTTTGTAATAAAGTCCATAGCGATTTGTTGCCAAGGGGCATCAGGCACTCGGGCAGAGGTTGGGGCAGACCAGCAGGTTTAGAATGGGTAGATTTGTTTAACACACAGTTCATACAGGCGGAGACAAAGTGCACAACATCCCTAGGCAGCGTGGGCCACCAGTAGTGATGAGTAATAAATGTCCCGAGTATAACTGACACCAGAGTGCCCAGCCAGTTTGGAACTATGTCCCCAGCGGAGAATTATTTTCCTGATCTGTAGAGGATTTATTGCGATAATCCTGAAAGGGTCAATTATGTATTGAGGACTTTCTTCAGGGTCAAAACCACAGAGAATCACAGCACTGGATAAAATAAATATGGGTGCACGCCTCAAAACAGGACTAGATCCAAGGTCCCTTGAGGTAGGCACAAAAAGAATAGAGGCGAGGCAGCACTTCCTAAATAGATGTGAGCTTTATTCACCCAATGCAATGTTTCAGTCCAACAGAACATGCTTGAAAAAGGTCCACACGCACTTCTCTAATTTTGCGTACATGCTATTCCCCCTTAACCGCAACAAGACTTGGCATACATGCTTCCGATGCGTCGTCAGATCCAGTGAGTAGATCAAGATTTCATCCAGATACACCACCACACAGACATACAGAAGATCACGGAAGATGTAGTTTAAGAATTCTTGGAACACTGCTTGAACATTGCATAGTCCAAAGGGCATTAAGAGATACTAGTAGTGATCGTAATGGGTGTTAAATGTGGTTTTCCATTCGTCACCCTGGCGGATACGGATCAGAGTTTAGGCCCTGAGTAGATACAGCTTAGTGAAAACCTTGGCTCCACAAATTCTGTCAAAGAGCTCGGAGATCAGCGGCAAGGGGTATTTGTTTTTGACTGTGATTTGTTTCAAGCTACGGTAGTCATGCACGGACGAAGAGATCCATCCTTATTTTCCACAAAGAAGAATCCAGCTCCAGCTGGCGAAGTAGACTTCCTGATGAATCCCCTCTCCAGGTTCTCCTTGACATACACAGACTGGGTTTATGGCAAGGAGAGTGGAGCAGCTTGATAGGACAGTCATATGGACGATGAGGAGGAAGGGCCTCTGCCTCCTTTTTGCTGAAGACAGCCGCGTAATGAGCATATTGTGAAGGTAGACCAGAGAGAGACCGAGGCATAGGAGAAACAACAGGTCGAAACTGAGGCAGACAGCGATGAAGACAACAGGGTCCCCATTGGAGTCAAGGACTGGGGCATGCTGGGGATGCCAAGGTAATCCCAGCAGGAGGCAACTAATAGCTTTGGTTAAGACATAGAAGGCTATTAGCTCAGAATGGAGGACTCCTATCTATAGTCTCAGCGGCTTAGTGATAGACAGAATAGGGTCTGGTAGGGGCTGTCCATCAACTGTGACCACCAGAGGTTTTTCCAGAGGGACAGTGGCCAAGTGAAGACGATCTACCAGGTCCTGCTGGATAAAATTTGCTGCCGCTCTGGAATCCAAGTAAGCTGGCACACCTTGCGATCCTTCACTGGTGACAATAGACACAGGAATAGACAGTCTGGGAGAGAATTTAGCAGAGGTAGACTCACCTAGAGTTGTCTCTCCAGTCAACCCTAGGTCTTGGACATTTCCTGGTTTCTGAGGGCATTGGCCCACAAAATGTCCCTTGTGACAACAGTATAGACACAATACAGAGGAACGTCTGCATTGCAGCTCTTGGTCGGACAGTCTGAGTCTGTCTATTTGCATTGGCTCCTCCAGGGATACAACCAGAGAGGTCTTTGAAACTTAGGTGCCAATTGATAAGATATATTCTCCCGTACAAGTGTGCTTATTGATCGGGTTGCTAGCAGTATCAAGGCATCTAAAGTAGAGGGGAGCTCTCGAGCTACCACTTCATCTTTTATACATGGAGATAGTCCCTGCCGGAAAGTTGCCATTAGAGACTCATTAGCCCAAGCCAGCTCCGCTGCCAGTGTACGGAAGGAGATGGCCTCTCCTCTACGGTTGCCTCCCCTTAATTGAGAGACAGGAGTGAGGCAGCTGCAGAGGATGTTTGACCCGGTTCCTCAAACACTGTATGGAAGGTCTTAAAATATAGTGGCAGATCAGAGAATTCCAAACCCTCATGTTCCATGATGAGGTTCGCCCATGCCAGGGATTTGCCAGAGAGGAAAGAAATAAAAAAAGCAACCTTGGCCTCATAATAGGGGAAGAGATGGGCTCATAATTTGAAGTGGATAGAACACTGGTTAATGAAACCTCTACCGGCCTTAGGAACCCCGTCATAGCGAGGAGGTAGAGGCAACGATATTGCAGACCCAGGACAGGCAGGAGGGATAGCAGGGGTGGAGCAGCCAGAGGAGGAACAGAAGGACAATCCAAACAGTTAATGACGGAGTTCACAGCCTATAAGAGTTGATCCTGGCGGGCCCGGAGGTCACGCATGTCCACTTGCATCAGCTCGATTGCAGTTTTAGGTTGTCACGGCTATGGAGTATGTGGACCCACTAGGCCGCTCCGCCGTAGTGGAGTAGCAGCTGGCCAAAGTATAATCAGTAACAGTCTCTAAGACAAGAGTACCTGGATAGATGATTTTGCAGACACTTGGCATAGCAGACACGAGGAGTAGCAGACACTTGGCACTGATGACACTTGATGTGGCAGATGACACTTGGCACAGGTGACACTTGGCTTGGCAGATGACACGTGGCACAGAGGATGAACTCAACTCCAACACTAGACTTCACTCAGGAACAAACACAATTACTGGATATGGGATACAGGATACAGGAACACAGGATACAGGATACAGGACACAACTAAGGGATCATTTGCAATAAGAACATGGGTAGACACAACAACGCTCAGGCAAGGAGGAAGAGGGCAGAGTCCTTTTTATAGTCCAGGGTGAGCTGAGGATTGGACACAATTTAAGTATTTTGGGCACAATTTTGTCCCCTTTAAGGCCGGGGACGAGCACACTCGCACACTAGAGGTAATAACAGAATAGTGCAGCTGCGAGGGTAAGCTTTCAGTGTCCTGCAGTCACTGCTGCCAGTGAGTACTGCATGCCGGCGGTCAGCGAACGCGGGCACAACAATATCCTTCAGTGTTGGGTCTTTATTTTTCCAAGTGTATGCTATTAAGGAAGCTGGCATTATCGGTGAAGAAGTCAATCAGGTATGCACAGAAATTCTATAGCAATTCCAAATTGATAAAGTACTTTTCTAAAGAGGATTTGTGATGGTCTTTAAATATTTTTTAATACACAGGGTCAGGTCCAGTCACATCACAAGAAGTCAAATACTAAATAAATTAATCATAGGGTAGATCAAGAAAATGCTCTTGGGAAAAAAATCTAACAGCATAGACAGCAAAGGGTCTGGAAATGAGAAACCATAGGTGTCATAAGTGAAGCTGTAGATCTTTGGATCTTTAATGAAACTGTAGGAATGAAAATAAAGCTGATAAATCCTTTGAAGACAATAAAGTCTACTTCTAGGATTTCTGAGCCTGTTTATATGGTTTTGTTGAAGCTCCATACCTATAACTTCCCTTTGGACACTTTATAAGGTTTCTGTGTGTCCAGTGTGGTGCCTTAGAATATGCAATCCAGCCAGGTGGGTCTAGCACCTTTCTTCTTAATTTACATAATACAGACCATACTACACAAGGGCCCCCATGTTTGCTTTTTTTTTCCACTTTTGGTATTTCATTCTACATCTGCATCTTTGTCACATCCGACTGAACATGAATGACAGCTCGGCAGGCTTGTTGATTGGGAGATTCTACACAGGGTCAGGTCCAATCATGTCACAAGAAGTCAAATGCTAAATTGCGAAAAAAAAGTAATCATAGAACATCTAAACGGAGGGCGCATCTATGTAGTATAATCAGTAAAGAGTCTAGAAATCAGAAAATATTGGTGTCCTAAGTGAAGCTGTAGATCGGTGGATCTTTAATGAAACTGAAGGAACCAAAATATAGTTCATAAATCGTCAAAAAGTTGATTTAATTTTCTAAAAAATATTTTGAAGACAATAATTTATACTCCTAGGTTGTCTGAGCCTGCATATATGGTTTTGTTTTAGCCCCATACCTATAACTTCCCTTGGGACACCTTATCTGATTTCTGTGTGTCCAGTGTGGTGCCTTAGATTATGCAATCCAGTCAGGTGGGTCTAGCACCTTTCTTTATTTTTTTATTTACATTATACAGACCATACCACATAAGGGCCCCCATGTTTGTTTTTTTTTTTTCCATTTTTGGCCTTTCAGTCTACATCTGGATACATAAGTTGCAGCCACCCCATGTTACTTAGGACACATAGGGTGACCTATATACAGTACCACCCCATGAGGTGAGCACCTCTCCTTTAAAACATATTGAAGACTTTTGATTTGTTCTAGTTTTGGCCCCATGAGCATCCCTTCTGCTTTTCTTTCCTCTTACTACAGGACCTCAGATGATTCCACTCTTCACCTTCTAAAAAACATTGATGTCATCGATCTATAAAACATTTGAGGATTATTTAAAGGCTAAGTACACCTATGACATTGTTTTTTTATTAATATATATATATACACTACCATTCAAAAGTTTAGGGTCACTTAGAAATTTCCTTAGTTTTGAAAGAAAAGCACAGTTTTTTTCAATGACGATAACATTAAATTAATCAGAAATACACTCTATACATTGTTAATGTGCTAAATGACTATTCTAGCTGCAAACGTCTGGTTTTTAATGCAATATCTACATAGGTGTATAGAGGCCCATTTCCAGCAACCATCACTCCAGTGTTCTAATGGTACATTGTGTTTGCTAACTGTGTTAGAAGGCAAGCTAATGGATGATTAGAAAACACTTGAAAACCCTTGTGAAATTATGTTAGCACCGCTGTAAAACAGTTTTGCTGTTTAGAGGAGCTATAAAACTGACCTTCCTTTGAGCTAGTTGAGAATCTGGAGAATTACATTTGTGGGTTCGATTAAACTCTCAAAATGGCTAGAAAAAGAGAGCTTTCATGTGAAACTCGACAGTCTATTCTTGTTCTTAGAAATGAAGGCTATTCCATGCGAGAAATTGCCAAGAAACTGAAGATTTCCTACAACGGTGTGTACTACTCCCTTCAGAGGACAGCGCAAACAGGCTCTAACCAGAGTAGAAAGAGAAGTGGGAGGCCCCGCTGCACAACTGAGCAACAAGACAAGTACATTAGAACCTCTAGTTTGAGAAATAGACGCCTCACAGGTCCTCAACTGGCAGCTTCATTAAATAGTACCCGCAAAACGCCAGTGTCAACGTCTACAGTGAAGAGGCGACTCCAGGATGCTGGCCTTCAGGGCAGAGTGGCACAGAAAAAGCCATATATGAGACTTGCTAATAAAAGGAAAAGATTAATATGGGCAAAAGCACACAGACATTGGACAGAGGAAGATTGGAAAAAAGTGTTATGGACAGACGAATCGAAGTTTGAGGTGTTTGGATCACACAGAAGAAAATGTGTGAATTCTATACCTGTCCTGCACTACACAGATAACACATTGATATGAATGGGCAGTGTGCAATGCTTAGTGTCCCCTGTGGGGGCGCTGCAGGGAAATGAAACAGTTTGAAAGTTTTCTTATAAATTACAGTTTATTGCTGGGGTCTCAGCAGGGGGACACTTTGTGTTCTGTTTATTGTCACGGAACCCTTCTGATAAGTAGGGATTATGTAATACCTACCAACTGTCTCATTTTTCATGGGATTGTCCAACGAAACAACTGAAAAGATGCTGGAAGAGTGCCTGACGCCATCTGTCAAGCATGGTGGGGATAATGTGATGTTCTGGGGTTTCTTTGGTGCTGGTAAAGTGGGAGATTTGTACAAGGTAAAAGGGATTTTGAATAAGGAAGGCTATCACTCCATTTTGCAATGCCATGCCATACCCTGTGGACAGCGCTTGATTGGAGCCAATTTCATCCTACAACAGGACAATGACCCAAAGCACACCTCCTAATTATGCAAGAACTATTTAGGGAAGAAGCAGGCAGCTGGTAATCTATCTGTAATGGAGTGGCCAGCGCAGTCACCAGATCTCAACCCCATAGAGCTGTTGTGGGAGCAGCTTGACCGTATGGTACGCAAGAAGTGCCCATCAAGCCAATCCAACTTGTGGGAGGGGCTTCTGGAAGCATGGGGTGAAATTTCTCCCAATTACCTCAGCAAATTAACAGCTAGAATGCCAAAGGTCTGCAATGCTGTAATTGCTGCAAATGGAGCATTCTTTGACGAAAGCAAAGTTTGAAGGAGAAAATTATTATTTCAAATAAAAATCATTATTTCTAACCTTGTCAATGTCTTGACTATATTTTCTAGTCATTTTGCAACTCATTTGATAAATATAAGTGTGAGTTTTCATGGAAAACACAAAATTGTCTGGGTGACCCCAAACTTTTGAAAAGTAGTGTGTATATATATATATATATATATATATATATATTTATCAGGAACAGAGAGGAAGTAACAGCACCAGGACTTCAGTATTAGGGAGCTGTTGGTTTATTTACCACCAGGTGTAAAGAATGAGCTCATTCTTTCCACCTGGTGGTGAATAAACCAACATCTCCCTAATACTGAAGTCCTGGTGCTGTTACTTGCTCTCTGTTCCTGTTATCTTATTCTAAGGAGTTGATTCATCCTTCTACTGATAACATGCACGTGGCCTGATGTTCAGTTTACCTTGAGTGCTGTGTTTCCTGCATCTATATATATATATATAATTGTGCATCGGTGTGATAGGTACAACTTCCTAAATCTATTTTATTAAAAAGTATTCTTACTTTTTCAGATACAGCTGCTTGGTATTCTGTGTACAAAACATCTGTATCATTCGCTAAGAACTGAATCCGTCACATCCGCGGGACTGACGGGTTCAGTGGCAGCGGGGATCCACATCTAATCGATCACAGAGACACGGAGGACAAACCGACACTGAACCCATCAGTCCCTCAGACCTGACTAAAACAGGATTTAGTGCAAGATACAGTTGCTCTTTAAATAGAATACAAAGCAACTGTATCTAAAAAAAGTACAAATTATTTTTACTAAAATGAATTCAGGAAGTTGCACCATTTTTTATTAATTTTATTAAAGCAAAAAGCAAAACAAAACAAAAACAATGCCATAGCTGTATATAACCTTTACTCTCTTTTTCTGATTTCTGGGTATTGGAAATCCAACTTTTACATAGTTCGCTAGAAATGATATAGACATATGTTCTTGTTTATCCACAAAATCTATGAGGATTTAATGTATTAGATGTTTCAGCAGTCAAACATTTT
This sequence comes from Rhinoderma darwinii, assembly GCF_050947455.1. Classification (NCBI taxonomy): domain Eukaryota; kingdom Metazoa; phylum Chordata; class Amphibia; order Anura; family Rhinodermatidae; genus Rhinoderma; species Rhinoderma darwinii. The sequence continues at coordinate 14,121,867 of NC_134696.1, read as the reverse complement.
TTTCTACAGGTCATATTAATGGAGACATCTTGATTGACCTCAGTATTGGTTCCCTTATTCATCATCTATATTCAGCCAGTGAGTTTTTCAAAAACATCATCGTGCTGAAGGCCAATAACAGATGCATCATGGAGCTGAAGAGATGGGTGGACGAACGTACGGGAGCATTTTATTGGGGCCATACATCAACACTTCTTCAAGAGAAAGAAGAAAACAGGTGACGTATTTGTCCAAATTTCAAGAGAAAAACCACTGTCATTGTGATTGTTGCTTCTTATACAGCAAATGTAATGGGAAGATGGTGCAAAGATCCAGGAAAAGGTTTATTCTGTTAAAACTCAAGTATAAAGTTAATTTGTATTACTCATTTAGTTCAATAATCTTATCTATAACTGGCGATATTATACAAGTTAATGCAGGAAAGGCACAGTATAATCCTGACACATCAGTCTTCGATTATTTCAAGCTTTACCTCTAGTATTGCAAGTCAATAGTCCAGTGCTAAGTCCTGAGCCACCATGTTGATGTTGACTGTGGGACAATCACTTTCCTTGTCTTTTTATTTTCCAGTGATCAGTGTCAGGACCAGGAAGCAAAAGTGAGATCAGCCATTCAACATGTTGTGAAATACGACCTGGAGAAAGAGAATATGACAGACCCGCTGGTCTTACCACCAGCCGATTGTGTCATCAGTGTTTGGCTTCTGGAGGTTATCAGCAAAGATCAAGATGATTACATCAGATATCTGAGGAAGATCTCTAGGTTGCTGAAACCTGGAGGACACCTCATGATGATTGGGGCTTTAGATATAACATATTATTTAGTCGGGAAAGACAAGTTCCAAGGATTCACATATGATGAGAATTTTGTCAGGAAAGTTCTAGCTGGAGAAGGATTTATCATTGATTACTGTAATGTCAAGGAGAGAACGGCTGTCAGTGACCTTACTGACTATAAAGCCACTATATTCATTGCAGCTCACAAGGAGAAGTAGGTTGAATATTATAAAGTCTGCATGTCATTACTTCATATGTTAAGCTTAAAAAAACCCAAAAAACTAATATTCAAAAAGAAGCTTCCTTAGTGTAGTATAGAATAGCATAAAAATAATTGTTTGGTTCTTTTTGGGACTTTGCCTTGGACTGGTCCTAGATAATATTGTAGAGACCGAGTCTGATCATTTGAAATATCATGGGAGTCTGAAATCTTGGGATCATTTGCTTTCTCATTGTTGTTCTGTTTCGTATCTGCTTTATATAAATTGTGTAATAAAGCGAAGCATAAAGCATTTAACTGTTTGTGTCCTTGACTTGGGGGGGGGGGGGGGAATTTCCTGCTCTATAGATTTTACAGAACTTGATGTTATTTACTAAACTAATTTTTAGAGAATCCTGTTAATTTGCTTAATTAGAATCTAGCACTTAATATAATTGTCGCCTATCCTGTAAATAGATGATAATTAAGGTTTCTGAGAAAACCCCTTTAAGGAGATTTGTAGCTGTGAAACAGGAAAACAGATCTCTGAATTCTATAAAGAAATAATATCAAATGATTTAGCAAAGAACTTTAGACCGATTTAGAATAAGAGTGGACGTTTACTTTAAAGATAATAAGGGGGAATTGATTAATTATAATATGCTAGTTTTCTACTGTAAAAAAATTAGCAATTTGCGAAAAAAAACTCTGTTTTTAATGTTTTTAAACAAATAATTTCCAACTTTTGCATTTTTATGCCACCTCCGTCAGTTTAAAAAAATAAAATAATAAGTTGGCAGAGATTAGTGGAAGGAATGGGTCCCCAGCAGCCTTACACATTTACTTTCATTTACAGCAGAAACTGGCGTGATTTTCACAAAAATCTTATCCAGTTCGCAGCTTGAGTAGACTTGACTTTCTGGCTCATGCATAGCCTATTTTATTAAATGGTGTGCGCCTCTTAATAAATGAAGCTTTTCTTTACTTCAGCGTTCTTCATATTAAACTTGTCATATAAAACGCTAGTTTTAATAAATTCCCACATTTTCTATCTTATATTTTGTTGTTCCTTACACTTCTTTAAGGACTTGTCTATATAATCTATTAGGGAATTCATAGTTATTATAGTGAGGACCCTGTTTATAATCCTATACCTGTCCTGCACTACACAGATAACACATTGATATGAATGGGCACTGTGCAATGCTTAACGTCCCCTGTGGGGGCGCTGCAGGGAAATTAAACAGTTTGACAGTTTTCTTATAGATTACATTTTATCGCTGGGGTCTCAGCAGGGGGACACTTTGTGTTCTGTTGATTGTCACGGGACCCTTCTGACAAGTAGGGATTATGTAATACCTACCAACTGTCTCATTTTTCATGGGATTGTCCAACGAAACAGAACGCAAAAGGAGAAGAGCTTATTCAAATGAGACAAAAATGGAAATTTCTGGAAGGTTTTACGGGTAGATTGGGGTGCGGCTTAAAGTGTTCCGCGTGTGAGGAATGTTATTGATGTTTTACAGGGGTCTTCATTAGGGACTTTTCTTTTTTAGTACATTTATAAGCCATATTGTAGATATGGTACAGAAGAAAATGTAAATATCTGCAGATGATATTTACCCAGGGCACTTATAGAGAATTTTGCTAATTTGTGTCCAGTACACTATATATTTGTATTTTAGCGTTAAACTTTCTAACCAGAGTGTACCAATATCCTGGGGGAAAAAACTGTCAAAAACAGGAGAGAGCCGATGGAATATTCAGGAGTACGATCAATAAAAAGACGGGAAGTCTGTGTATGAGAGCTGGTGAAGCAGTTAAACAGGAAACCTAGAGGAATGTCTAATATAGTGGATTTTATTATTACAGATCTGCAATTGCGGATAAAATACTGACACATTAATTTTTATTTGAACCGGACACCCACCCATATATTTACAGGTGTCTGTCCAGACCGCAAAAATGAGCTGCAAAAATAGTACATTTCTTATTTTTCGCATTTACAGATCGTGCTCCTATACTTATTACTTTGAGCACTGTCCGCAAATGCAGATGATACTTCGCTGCCAGTCGGTGCAGTATTTACTGACCGTAAATAAAGCACGGACATGTGCAAGGGGGCCGTAAAGTTTATTGTGGCACCAAATGTTTTTTATGTGGCTAATATTACTGTGTTTTATAATAATTTTTATTACGATTTTATACTGAATTTGGATTTTATAGTCCTTACTGGTTTTTTTTAATTCTTTATTTTATTTTATTTGTCAATTACATAGGAACATAAAGCCTGCCTAGACAATCATTAAATAAAAAAAAAATAGAAAAAAGGGAGAGGAAAAAAATACAGCATACCTCTACCTCTTCTGATATCGCTGACCCTATCTACCTTGATTTTTAGAATCTCGCAAAAGAATTTGGTAATCATCTGAGTTCTGAAATTCCAACCAATGGGACCATATCTTATGAAATCTGCTGTATACATCTTTCATAGTAGAGGTTCCATTTGCATGATGTTGTTAACTCATAGAGAGAGTGAAGGAGGTACAACTTTTTCCACAATTCTGGGATACACATTCTCGCTGCCATAATTAAAAATCATAGCAGGGAGCAGTTAAGAGAGATGACTGGAGTCCACATCTGGCAACACCAATGGGCATTAGCACACATCCGACTTTACCGGCGGTACATAGATGACCTGTTCATTTTATGGGAAGGGGACCTCACTAGTGCCACTAACTTTTGCCAGTCCCCCAATGAGAACACCTGGGGCATTAATTTCACCCGCACAATTCAATAGATTACATAGATCTAACAATCTCCAAAAGTCAACACAAAATCACAACACAAACCCACTTCATAAAAGTGGACACCTACAGTTACTTGAATTACACTAGCGTACACTACTCAAAATGGATACACAATATTCCTTATAGCCAATACAAAATAATGCGGAAGAACTGTACACTTGAAACAGACTTTAAAAAACAGATCCGTTTACTTAATAAACGTTTCAAGGAGAAAGGATACCCAAAACATCTACTATCCCAGGCTTACAAAAAGACCACATTGATAATACAACGTTAATTAAAAATTGTTTGGCCAAACTTTCGCATAACTTAGAGCATGATCCATTTCTCCAAACGATCCTTCCGTCCAAACCTCTTGTTACATTCAAAAGAGCACCCACCATCAAAAACATCCTAGCCCTCAAGTTAAATTCCATCAAACAGAGGCTCCACTTCACCAAAAAAAAAGTATATTTTGAAATATAGTGGGGAGTTTCTGCTGTCAATCCATCACTCACAATACTGATACTTTTTACTTCAACAGCAATGGGAACATTGTTGATATAAAAAAAAGACTTAACGGTCAATCCCAATTTGTTGTCTATTTAATAAACTGCATCTGTAAGACTCAATACATAGAAAGAACCGTTCAACCTTTACACTGCCATCTGAAAAAACACAGGTCAAACTGCAACAAAAATTTACTTCTACACAGTGTGCCCAAACACTGCACAACTAAACGTAATGGGGCTTTCAGGTGCTTCAAGTATCTTATAAAAATAAAACATATGGAAATAAGAGTTGGAGGATCCTTGACTCTTTGACTCATTGAACAACCTAAATACTCCTTAAAGAAATTCTAGCAGCACCAGGGTGATAACCGTTTTTTCTGCTATTTCTTCTGGAGTCTAGAAGTGACATTAGAGAAAAAATGCCGGGTTCAGATCTAGACTCACCCCGAGGATTCTATTGATGGTGCCCCTTATTCCCTCCCAAAAGGGGGATAATAGATGACAGGACCAGAAAATATGGAACAGCGTGCCAATTTCACTTCTACATCTCCAACATGTTGGATCAACAGTTGGAAAAAAGTATTAAGGCGTGATGGCACCCTATACCATCTGGAAAATAGTTTATAACTGGCTTCCTAGAAGTATGGGCTAAGTGAGGATTTATGTGTCAAAGTAAAAATCCTTTGTCTCTGACCAAGGGTAAAAAAGATATTAAGCCCCCCATTGGAGCATAAAAGGTGGAGGTGTTTGACCTGGAGGGTTCTGGAGAAGGGCATAGACTGGAGACATTGTGTGCCTAATCAGGCCTGTCCCCAGACACCACATCTCAAATGGAGTTTTATCTTGTGTATAAGAGTTTGGTGGAGGGAGGAACATTAAAAACATTTGTAATTGCATTGATGTCCAAGGCACCAATGAGTTGGAATCTGACAGTCCCATCAGGGTGTCTAAAGAGGGCCATTGATTATCTATTTGAAGATCAATCACTCTGAATTTGCCAGAGGTCACCCACTGGCGAAAGATCAGGTGGTCTACTCCAGGAGAAAAGCGGGGATTAATTAAAATAGGATACATGGGAGAAGAAAAGAGCGAAATTTCAGATGAGAGTAACACTGTATTGTCGGACCTATGGTTGGGTAAAGGCAGAGGGAAATAGATGGGGACTCTCCAGCCATGGGCAAGCAGCCAACGAGACATGAAAAAAGCACTGTTCTAATTGGACCCATGGTTTAAAGGATCCATGTCGACACTAGTCAAAAGCTCGAGTCAGATGGGTTGCCAGATAGTATGTCTTGAGATCTGGCAGAGCAAGGCCCCCTCTATGTTTTGGTCGACACAACAATGTCCGCTTAATTCTTGTGCTTTTTCCTGCCCATATAAATTTTAATTGAATGGAGTCAATAATTAAAAAAAAAGAAGGTGGAAGTTTGATCGGTAAGGATTGCATAAGATATATAAGATGAGGTAATCAATTCATTTTAAATATTGTACATCTCTCTAACCAGCTAAAGATCCCCTTCGTCCATCCCATACAATATTCATTCATAGTATGTATAAGAGGGGGGAATTAGACTGATAGAGGTCAGGGCTGGGTTTGAGGTATTGTTGATTCCCAGATATTTCAACGAGGAGGTGTTCCACCGAAAATCAATAGATTGTTTGAGGGACTGTGTGAGTTCAGAGGTCAAGATAATGACCATTACTTCTGATTTTGATAAGTTGATTTTAAAATTGGAAAGTTCTGAATACAGTTTAAATTCATGCATCAAGTTAGGGAGGAAGACAGCTGGTTTGGTAATAAAAAACAACAAATAGTCTGCAAAGGCAGCTATTTTAAATTGAGCTTTAAGTTTCTGAAGGAATGGCACTAGAGTAAGAATAAATATAAGTGGGGATAACGGGCATCCCTGTAATGTATCGTTTCGAATCCGAAAGTCTCCCGACAGTATGCCATTTCCTTGAACCCTCGCCAAGGGAGCAGAGTATAGGGTCATAATCTGCTGTATCAGATTAGTGCCCAGAATGATTCTATGTAGAGTCTCCTCCATAAAGATCCAGTTTACTCAGTCAAGGGCCTTCTCCGCATCCGTAGAAAGTAATATCAAGCCTAGCTTTATAAATAAATATTTATTTTGTAGTATTATCTCTAGCCTCCCTCCCTGTCATAAAGTCTGCCTGGTCTGGATGGATAATGGGTTTAATCAAGGGCATTAATCTGGTTGCAAGAATTTTTGCAAAGACTTTAATATCCACATTAAGCAGGGATATTGGTCTGTAGCTGGAGTATTGTAAAGGGCCTTTACCAGATTTATGAATCACCACTATATTAGCCCTCAATGAGTCCCTTAGTGGGGGTTAAGTGTGGAGAGAACATTGGTAAACCACAGGAAAAATAGTCCAAAACATCCTGCATTGTCTTGAAGTAATCAAGAGAAAATCCATCTGGACCCGGAGCTTTCCCAGTTTGGGAGTTTCTAATTGCATCTTTCATTTTCCCCTCTGTGATTGGAGCCTCCAGAGCCTTTAATTCTGAGTCAGTTAAAATTGGAAGGATTGAGCTTGCAATATATTCTCTGACCCGCTCTCAAAAATCTGGTATTGGAGTGGTATTAGGGTTAGTACCATCTATCATATATAGGGAGGCATAAAAATCTTGAAAGGTTGCTGCGATGTCACTGGGCAGATGGACCAGAGAATAGAGGTTAGTAGCAATGGCAGGCACATAATTGGAAGCCTGTTGTATTCTCAGGGACCTAGCCAGAGACTTACTACACTTATTGCCAAATTTGTAAAAAACAAAATATGCCTACATCTAATAAGAGTCGTTTTCGCTGAATTAGTGAGAAGTAGACGTAACTCCTCTCATTTTTGCATAAGAGTAGTTCGCAGTTCCTCGTCAAGAGAGGATTTATGTGACTATTCTAGGTCTTGAATTTGGAAAAGTAAACTAGTCATCACTTGAGTGTGTTCACGTTTAATTCTAGAATTCTGTTGGATTAACACACCATGAATGATACATTTATGTGCCTCCCATAGAATACAAGGGTCTATGTTGGTAGTGTCAAAGATTTTCTAAGAATTATATACACTGCCTAATCCCTAGCAGGGAGGCATTTAATTTCCATTGCCACTGAAATGGAATGGGATGTGAGAGAGAGATTGTCAACGTAATGAGAGCATGAGCTGAGAAAACAATTGATGATATTGAGAAGAAGCACAGTGGATGAAGCAAATGGTGTCTTATAAAAAGTTATCTAATCTAGAGTACATATCGTGGACCGCCGAATAGAAAGAGTAATCTCGTATTGATGGGTGTAAACAACGCCAAGTGTCCACCACGCGATGTTCATGTTGTAAATGTTTTAAAAATCAAAGCTTGGTATGTGAAATACTAGATAAGGCTTCGTTCACATCTGCACTAGGGCTCTGTTCCGATGTTCCGTCTGAGCTTTCCGTTAGACTGGAGCCCTGACAGACACAATCGGAAACCATAGGTTTCCGTTTCCATCACCATTGATTTAAATGGTGAGGGATCCGGTGCCAATGGTTTCCGTTTGTCTCCATTGTGCAAGGGTTCCGTAGTTTTGATGACTACGGTATTGATTCTGTCGAAACGACGGAACCCTTGTACAATGGAGACAAACGTTTGTAGGGTTTCTGTTTGTGTCTGTGAGGGCTGCGTTCCGACGGAACTTCAAAACGGAGCCCTAGCACAGATGTGAACGAAGCCTAAGCCTGTTGAAGTGTAAAAGGCATTTGACACTGTCCCTCACATACGTCTAATGGGTAAAAAAGGACTATAGCTTTAGAAAATATCGTTTGTAATTGGATTGAAAATTGTCTCAAGGACTGTATCCAGAGAGTTTTGGTCAGTGATTCCTACGCTGAATGGTCCCCAGTTATATGTGGTATACCCCAGGGTTCAGTGCTGGGACCAATATTATGCAACATATTTATTAATGATATAGAGGATGGAATTAATAGCACTATTTCTATTTCTGCAAAAGACACAAAGCTATGTTGTATTGTTCAGTCTATGGAAGATGTTCGTAAATTATGCTGATTTGGACACACTGAGTGTTTGTGCATCAACTTGGCAAATTTTGTTTAATGTAGATAAATGTAAAGTTATGCACCTGGGTATAAACAACCTGTATGCATCATATGTTTTAGAGGGAGCTACACTGGGGGAGTCACTTGTTGAGAAGGATCTGGGTGTACTTGTAGATCATATACTAAATAACAGCATGCAATGTCAATCAGCTGCTTCAAAGGTCAGCAAGATATTGTCGTGTACTAAGAAGGGCATGGACTCGAGGGATATAATATTACCACTTTACAAAGCTTTTGTGCGGCTTCATCTACAATATGCAGTTGAGTTCTGGGCACCAGTTCATTGAAAGGATGCACTCGAGTTGGAAAAAATACAAAGAAGAGCAACTAAACCAATAAGGGGCATGGAGAATCTAAGTTATAAGGAAAGATTACAAGAATTAAACCTATTTAGCCTTAAAAAGAGACTACTAAGGGGGGACATGATTAACTTATATAAATATATTAATGGCACATACAAGAAATATATGTACTGAAAACCTGTTCCACGTAAAACCCCTCAAAAGACAAGGGATTACTGCCTCAATCTGGCAGAGGCGACAAGCCTTCCTTACTGTGAGAACTGTGAATCTGTGGAATAGCCGACCACAGGAGCTGGTCACAGTAGCTTCAGTAGATGGCTTTAAAAAAGGCTTAGATAATTTCAGCTCCTATATCAATGTGTAGAATTTTTATTTCATCCCTTCCCTTTTTCCCATACTTTGGTTAAACTTGATGGACATGTGTCTTTTTTCAGCCATACTAACTATGTAACTATGTAACTATGTAACTATGTATGTGAAGAAATGATCGCAGCACTCCAATAGGTTGATGTCAAACAAAAATGTGGTTTATTGCTCCATGTTTCAAAGGACAAGCTACGTTTCAGTCCTCTCACGGGACCTTTCTCAAGCTGAAGTGACACGTGAAAAGCAGGGTTTTTATACCCATGTGCAGACAATGCACAATCAGCAGTGATTAACATACAAGCATGTAAAAAAGGCCAACATTTGGCTAATACAAATGTAAAAAAGTGCACAGCACCATATAACAATGTAGAAACAGTTATTGCATAAAGTGTATATAAAAATGCTGAGTTACAAAACAGTGTATTTAATCCATTACACTAACATTGAAGAAGTATATGTATTAGAGAAGGGGAGGAGTTACGAGCCACTCACCAGTCGCAGAGCCTCAGACCAAATCGCAAGTGGTGTTTCAATTAAAATCTACAACCCTCCAGTGTCAACAGAGCATGCACTAACAACACGTTGTGCAAGGAAGCGCAAACATTCAATCAGCGGATGGCGTCCCAGGTTGCCATGACAAAAGTCTACAGCAGCGAATCAGAAACAAGTTCGTCCAGTAGTGAGAGTTACGAACCCTCAGCTGTTGACATCACACAAGCAACATATAAATTGTAAGTAAAATGTATTTTTTCAAGGGAAAATACCAAAGTCAACCGCACCTCGGATTCCCAGACAGTCTCCCATACTGGTACTAGCAAGGCCTTAAGCTGTGCAGCTTCTGCGATCTGATGAGAGCAGGCACATTCAACTTAGAATGGTCATTGACATTATATGTCTCACTTGGTACTTAAATCTGCTATACTCCATAGTATCAAAAAGAACTTAGCAGACCCGGTCATTGTCTGGACACCAACATCTACAATGTAGTGTATCAGACAAGCTCCATGTCTAATATGGTCTGTCACCCACACCTTCGTGTGGTTGCTATCCATTATAAACATAACGGTCTGTTATATTAGCACCAAAAAGCAATAGGAGTTTAAAGAGTATTTTATTGGAGTAGGCAAATCCCTAGAATATAACATTCGTATAATCTATAGTAATATGGACAATAAATGTTGACTATTGAGTTTTAACAGACAGTAGAGGAAGAAAAAATATCAATAGATATATATAGCTTGCACCACAATTTATTGTACAGAGTCTGTTGTTCAGCAACGGTGTGTGGCTCATCCCCATACGATATTTCAATTCTAAAAGGGAAAAAAAAGTAAAGTGCAATTTAAAAAATAACTTTTATCATGTCACCATTACACTTCATCAAAAATTTGCAGATACATAATAGAGGAAAGAAGGATAAACCCCCACTTAAGCAGAACAATTCCCAAGTATAAAATCCCATAGGGTTATATGGACATCACCCTTGACACTTGAAAGTCAACATTGAGTCCATTAGGTCTCAATGTGTTGAGTTTGTAAATCCACTCTAATTCACGCTTTTTTAGAGAGGTGAGCCTATCACCCCCACGTTTCAATGCCGGTATATGGTCAGTAATCATGAAACTAAGGTCACGTTCACCGTGTCCCTTATCAAAAAAGTGTTTAGACACCGGTAGATCTTTCCTTTCCCTGTGAATGGTATACCTATGATTATTGAGGCGTGTCTTCATGTCACACATTGTTTCTCCAACATACAGAAGTTTAAACGGACACCAGATTACATATACAACCCAATCAGAACTACATGTCAAGAAATGCTTAATTTTAAAGCTATGACTGCAGTCTGGATGTATGAAATTACTGCCTTTTACCATCAATGCACAATTAATGCAACCCAAACACGGAAAACACCCCATTTTACGTGGTTTCAAATATTGTTATCTCTTACCAGTGTTACTTGTAATGTCCGATTTCATCAATCTATCCTTTACATTTGTGGGATGTCTATACGACATAAGGGGACAAACGTTGAATTGTTTAATGTCACTGTGGTCATCCCTCACTAATGGCCAATGGTGTCTAATGATATTCCCTATCTCGTGACTTAAATCATTGTAGGTAGAAACAAAAGGCATTCTATTTAAATCTTGTTTCTTAGGATGTTTGCACAGTGCCTGATCTCGAGAAAATTGTTGTACCCTATTTTTCTGTTTAGTGATGACTCGTTGTGGATATCCCATTTTTTTTAAATTCTCTATCATGATCTTAAACGTGGGATCAATTTTTTCTTCCTCATTCACAATAGCGTAGCATCTGAATAAATGGTAGGGAGTCTATAATTTTTCTGGGGTGACAACTGTCATAATGGATAAGAGTATTACGATCCGTAGGTTTAGTGAAGAGTTCAGTGTATAAATTTGTGCCTGAAATAATTACCTTTGTGTCCAAAAATTGTATTGACTCATTTGAAGACACCAAAGTAAATTTGATATCCGTATCAATCTCATTGAGAAAATTATGGAAATCCAGCAGTTGTGCCTCGGTGCCTAGCCAAATGAGGAAGACATCATCGATGTAACGCCACCACCTCAGCACCAGGCTGAAGTGGTGGGACACATAGAAAGACATCTCCTCAATAGAGGCCATAAAAATGTTCGCATATGTGGCTGCGACATTGGAGCCCATAGTCGTACCCACTTTTTGCATATAAAACACATCAAAAAATCTGAAGTAGTTGTTTGTAAGTATGAGTGTCAGTAATTGAAGAATGAATTCTACACAATTAGCAGAAAAATCTGATTAAGAGAGAGCATTTTTGACCGCATCTATAACTTTAGTATGATTAATTGAGGTATATAGGCTCACTACATCAAATGACGCTAACATAGCCCCTTCAGGTAAATCTGCATCTTGTATCTTCCTCAAAAAATCGGAGGTATCCTCTATGTATGACCTAGCCTCAATCGCAAATTGCCTCAATAGTTTATCCAGAAATATTGCTTAATATAGAATCCCTGCCAGACACGATAGGTCAGCCAGGGGGACTAATCAGAGACTTATGTATTTTTGGTAATAAGTACAATAATGGTGTTACCGGATGTTGGACACTCAAGAAATCTCTTAATTTTTTATCAATGAGGCCCTCATTGTACTTCTCCTCTAATAGTGAAGATATCTTCTTTTCTATGTCCGACCTGGGATCATACGAAAGCACCTCATATGTGACCCCATCGTTCAGTTGACTATGCGCCTGAAATGGCAATAGTGATATTAGTGCTAGTAATAGCGGCCACCGGAAGATTCCCTGTTGAGAGGTATCTATCTAAACCTTGAGTGCAGCTGTGGGATGACGTTCTGTTAGATGAACAAGAAGGTCGAGACGGGGCGCCCCTGTGTCTCCTGGAGATCATACTTCACTCTCTATTTGCTCTCTTATTGCGCAAAGCTTAGTTTAGTGTGTACCAAACAAGGATTCAAAGAAGGTAGAACTGGCAACTAATATGTTGCGTATAGAGCTAGTAAAATAAAGGGTAGAGCATACACATGCATGCAGGTCAGCGACATCAGCAAATACTGAATATTTACAAAGTATCCTTTGCGGATACCGATCAAGTTACAGTGAAGGAAATAAGTATTTGATCCCTTGCTGATTTTGTAAGTTTGCCCACTGTCAAAGACATGAACAGTCTAGAATTTTTAGGCTAGGTTAATTTTACCAGTGAGAGATAGATTATATTAAAATAAAAACAGAAAATCACATTGTCAAAATTATATATATGTATTTGCATTGTGCACAGAGAAATAAGTATTTTATCCCTTTGGCAAACAAGACTGAATACTTGGTGGCAAAACCCTTGTTGGCAAGCACAGCAGTCAGACGTTTTTTGTAGTTGATGATGAGGTTTGCACACATGTTAGATGGAATTTTGGCCCACTCCTCTTTGCAGATCATCTGTAAATCATTAAGACTTCGAGGCTGTCGCTTTGCAACTCGGATCTTCAGCTCCCTCCATAAGTTTTCGATGGGATTAAGGTCTGGAGACTGGCTAGGTCACTCCGTGACCTTAATGTACTTCTTTTTGAGCCACTCCTTTGTTGCCTTGGCTGTATGTTTCGGGTCATTGTCGTGCTGGAAGACCCAGCCATGAGCCATTTTTAATGTCCTGGTGGAGGGAAGGATGTTGTCACTCAGGATTTGACGGTACATGGCTCCATCCATTCTCCCATTGATGCGGTGAAGTAGTCCTGTGCCCTTAGCAGAGAAACACCCCCAAAACATAATGTTTTCACCTCCATGCTTGACAGTGGGGACGGTGTTCTTTGGGTCATAGGCAGCATTTCTCTTCCTCCAAACACGGCGAGTTGAGTTAATGCCAAAGAGCTCAATTTTAGTCTCATCTGACCACAGCACCTTCTCCCAATCACTCTCAGAATCATCCAGATGTTCATTTGCAAACTTCAGATGGGCCTGTACATGTGCCTTCTTGAGCAGGGGGACCTTGCGGGCCCTGCAGGATTTTAATCCATTACGGCGTAATGTGTTACCAATGATTTTCTTGGTGACTGTGGTCCCAGCTGCCTTGTGATCATTAACAAGTTCCCCCCGTGTAGTTTTCGGCTGAGCTCTCACCTTCCTCAGGATCAAGGATACCCCACGAGGTGAGATTTGGAGCGTGTAACTGTTCTGGAGGAGGCTGAACCCTTAATGTTTGGTAGGGGATCAAATACTTATTTCTCTGTGCACAATGCAAATAAATATATATAATTTTGACTATGTGATTTTCTTTTTTTTTTTTTATATAATCTATCTCTCACTGGTAAAATTAACCTAGCCTAAAAATTCTAGACTGTTCATGTCTTTGACAGTGGGCAAACTTTCAAAATCAGCAAGGGATCAAATACTTATTTCCTTCACTGTATATGCTCCACGTAGATCCAACTTTCTGAACACCTTGTCCCCACATGTTCTATAAAAATGTTCTGAAACGGGGATATTTATTTTTGACCATAATGTGGTTCAGACCCCTGGTAGTCGATACATGAATGAAGAGATCCGTCCTTCTTCTTCATGAAAAAGAATCCGGCTCCAACCGAGGAGGAAGATTTCTGGATGAAGCCTATCTCAAGGTTTTCCTTAACATAGGCGGACATGGCTCGAGTCTCTGGCAGTGAGGGAGGATAAACTCTCCCTCCAGGTGGTGAGGCATCAGGAAGTAACTCAACAGGGCAGTCGTAGATGTAATGAGGGGGAAGAGTCTCTGCTTCCTTCTAACAGAAGACGTCCGCAAAACTAGCATAATGAGAAGGTAGAGTGACTGAGGCAGTGGAGGCAAAACAGGACAAACCTGTGGCAGGCAACGGCTAAGGCATCTGGGCCCCCATTGGAGGACATCTCCAGAACTCCAGTCGAGAACCGGAGTATGTAGACGAAGCCAAGGCAGGCCCATCAGAACAGGTAATCTGTTCCGAGTGAAGAACTCTGATTTGTAGTGTCAGTGGTTTGGTGACAGACAAAATAGGATCGGGCAATCGTAGCCGATTCACAGAGGCAACAGCCAGTGGTCTCTCCAGCAGAACTGTGGGTAGATGTCCACTAAATCCTGCTGGATTAAATTTGCAGCTGCTCTGAAATCCAGATAGGAAGAGGAGGAATGTGATGTCTCTCCAGAGATGATGGTCACAGGAATAGTTAACTTGGGAGATGCTTTGACGTTTGGCATCATCCCACCTAGGGATGTCACTCCATCCAACCCTAGGTGCTGGAGTTTCCCGACTGTTGTGGACATTGGCACACAAAATGGCCTTTAAGGCTGCAACAGAAATACAGACCTGAAGAGCGTCTGCGCTGTTTCTCCTGATCGGACAATTTGATTCTGTCTACCTGTAGAAGTTCGTTAGGCAGAGCAACAGGAGGGAGCAATAGTGGAACGAGGGTGCCAGTCTGTGGAAACGTCTCTCCCGCCGAATCTCCTGAACACATTCCTGAATCCTCATGTCGACCCGGGTAACCAACAGGATAAGAGCATCCAGGGTAGAAGGAAGATCGCGTGCTGCTAACTCATCTTTGATGTGCGAGGACATTCCCTGCCAAATTGTCGCCACCAATGCCTCATTGTTCCAGGCCAACTCTGCTGCCAGTGTACGGAAGGAGATAGCATACTCTCCTACCGTGGACTCTCCTTGCTTGAGAGTTAGCAGAGTGGCCGCTGCAGAGGGTGTTCGACCCGGTTCCTCGAACAGTACGAAAAGTCTTTAGGAATAACTCCAAGTCCGAGAATTCAGGGCCCTCTTGTTCCAAGATGGGATTCGCCCATGCCAGGGCCTTGCCAGGGAGTAGGGAAATGATAAACGCTACCTTGGCCTCGTCAGTGGAAGAGGTGAGCACATATTCTAAAATGGATGATACATTGGTTGATGAAACCTCTACAGGCTCTAGGATCACTGTCAGAGCGAGGTGGAAGAGGCAGTAAACTGTGGATTCGGAAAAGACAGGTGGAGCAACGGGCAGTGGAACAGCAGCAGCATCCTAAAGAGGAGCATTAGGCTGATACAGTTGGGCAATGTTAGAGTTTACTGCCACAAGGAGTTGATCCTGGTGTGCATGCAGGTCACGCATATCTGCTTACATCACTTGAACCATGGCCTGAACTTACTGTCATGATCTAGGGGTATGTGGACCACTAGGCCATGACAGAAACTCTGTACCAGGCTCCATGCACATGGATCTGGTGTGTGTGTAAAAGCCCTAGCCATGTTCACACTTTGTTGTTTTTTCAGATGTATTTCGGAGTATAAATTGCTTGTATTACACATCGAAATACATTTGAAATATACCTGCAAACAGCTTCCCATTAAGTTCATGTAGTTTATATGAGCCATATTCTTACTCTGCTGTATTCAAAAATGCTTTGTAATAAAGAAGTGACATTTCACTTTTTTGAAGCCTTTTATAAATGGACTTTTCCCATTGATACCTCAAAACATGCTTGCAAAAGTCAAAAACGCTTTGAAAATCGGTCCAAAATGCCTGGATTCAGAGGCTGTTTTCTCTTGAATTCAGCCTCGTATTTTTCAGCCTAAACATATGCAGTGTGAAAAAAGCCTTAAAACAGATCTGAGTGATCAAAATTAGTTAACAGATGAGGAGCAGATGGGAGACCAGTCAACGGAATAAAATGTGCTATTTTAGAGAAACGATCCACTACTACCCAGATCGAAGTACATCCAGCTGAGGGGTAGGGTCAGTGATAAAGTCCTAAGCGATATGCTGCCAAGGGACATCAGGAACAGGCCGGGGAAGTAGCAGGCCAGCAGACTTGTTCGAGGCAGTTCATACTTGAGGAGACATAATTCGCAACATCTCCAGGCAGAGCAGGCGACCAATAGTGACGAGCTATCAAGTCCTGTGTCTAACAGACACAAGAGTGCCCAGTTAGTTTAGAGTTGTGTCCCCAGTGGTGAATTCTCTTCCTGTCAGCAAGAAAGACCGAACGTAGCCTGCAGCCTAGTAACTGCTATAGTGTACAATAGTATCTGCATCCTAAGGATGCAGATACTATTAAATGTGGCATTGCTACCGCTGTAGCAGCCACAGCGGCTGGTAGCGCCACCACCAAGCATTGGGGGGCCTGTGCCGGCGAGCGAGACAGGCTCTCTCAAGCCACGGGCTCCGTAGCAACTGCAACTGATATTCACCCAGTAAATTTGTAGAGAATTTTATTAATTTCCTTAATTTGTGTCCACTACACTATATATTTGTCTATTTGCTGTATAATTCTGAACCGGGATGGACCAATATCCTGAGAAGGTTTTCCAGTCAAAATCCGGAGAGAGCCGGTGGAATAAATAGAGTACGATCACTAAAAAGACAGGAAGTCTGAGTATGAGACCTTGTGAAGCAGTCTGATAGGAAACCCAGAAAACTTTGCATTCAGGATGAACATTCTGTTTTTATATTGTTATAGCAGACAATACTGATATATATATTTTATTCATGTTGTATTATACATTGAAGGCTGATATCTATTTTTAATTACATTTTTATTTTTTTATTTCTATGATTGTTTTGATTGATTTTCTTTGGTTCAGAGCGCCGGGTTTTATTGTTATTTTGCACACTATAAACGTTTATAGAAATATAATTGCTCAGTCTTCTGTA
Source organism: Rhinoderma darwinii (assembly GCF_050947455.1). NCBI lineage: Eukaryota > Metazoa > Chordata > Amphibia > Anura > Rhinodermatidae > Rhinoderma > Rhinoderma darwinii. The sequence goes on along the minus strand of NC_134696.1, from coordinate 14,104,652 downwards.
TAGAGCTGCATCATGTATCCAGGGAGCGTATTTAAAAGAAGCACCTCAAATAATACAAAGAGTTTGTTAATTTTTATAAATATAATTTTTTTTATATTTTTCTGACTGTCAGACAGGTAAAAATGCACCAAATATATTAAGAGCCGTGCAAAAATCTCTTTACCTCCATATTCAAGCATCCAGCAGGTGGCCTGCAGATTTGACCCATAGAAGACAATACCCATTGGGGTATCTGGTGGTCAGCGATAGGTGCCTATCCGCCCAGCCACACCATCTGCACCCAGACTACAAAAAACGCCAATCCATCAAGATTCTAATAAGACTGCACAGAGTTCCCAGCCATACTACCCATAACCCATTACCAGACTACACTCATAGAGAATTGTGAGTATAGCCCTACTATGCAGTAGCATGGCAGTATCGATAAGGAGACTCCATCCTCTCAGCTTGTTAGGACTGTAAAGCTCTGCATCCTGACAAACTGACAAAGAGAAAATTTTCTGTATTGTTTTAGTCTCATTGTTACTTTAACCAGTTCAGGACCGGGCTATTTTGAGCCTTCAGGACAAGACACCGTTTAGCCCTTTTTAGCACGTGTTAGTTAAATGGCTATAATATTTTTTTTATTTGTTGGACTAACAACGTGATTTTCGCGATGTTTTTTTCCATAGACAATGCAGGTTTATTTGTTTATCGTTTTTATACACATCCTTTTTGCTATTTTAGAATTTTTATTCATAAAGTTTGAAAATAATAGTAAAAAAAATAAGCTTTTTTAAGTTTCAGCAATTTTTTTTGGTAATAACATAGTTTTACCCTAAAATAGACCTTTTATTTGTGATCGTCATTGTCTACCGTAAATTTTATTATATGACATGTCTATATTAGGGTAATTGGGTCAGCGCTAGCGTTACAACAATGATTGGCGGGAGGGGAACGTTTTTTTGGGATGGGTATTTTATGTGTATTTATTATAAAAAAAAATTCCACTTTACTTTACTAGTTTTTTATTACTATGGTCTGTCCCTCAAAGGTCAAAAAAGACCTTTGGGGAACTTTATTTATTTATTTTCTTTCTTTTACACCATGTTTTTCGACTGTAACTGGAGCTGCACAGCAGCGCCAATTACAGGGGAAATCAGCCCTCTCATAGTGACGATTGTCACTAATAGGGCTGTGCTGGGTCTAGTAAGACCCATCAGCAGTCTGTCAGTAACGGCACCCGGCGATCATGTGACCAGTCACATGATCACCGGGAGGAATAGAGACAGCGCTGCTGCTGCTGTCTCTATTCCTATACACAGCGTTCATTGAGTGCTGTGTACAAGTCATCAGAGTAGACTAAAGCAGCAAAAGCTGCTTCTACCTCCTCCTCAGGGTCCCTGGCAGTCACTGACAGCCGGAGACCCGACATTCAGCTGCCCGATCGCGCGGGCAGCAAGTTAAAACCTGAGTCGTAAAAAGTCTATGGCTCGGGTTTTAAGGACCCTGACCGCTGGCCGTAAAAACACAGCCAGCGGTCGGGAACCAGTTAACAATAAAATAGATTTCTTTCTTTAAAGATCATTATTTCTCTATGTGAATTTATTATAAGACAAGTTCCCATGACCGGCTCATGAATATAATAAGTCATCATGTGATAAGTTATTCTTAGTAACACACTTCGCAAATTGAGTCCTGGTAATTATATAAAGACCTTGTGCCCCGGTCTAGAGGTAGTCACCCCGTCTGTGATACAGGAGTAGATGATGGATTCCAGTCCCCATAAGCTCTATCATGTACATGGCTTTGATTCCAGATAATGTCTGGAGCATTACTGTTCAGATAAAACCGACAGTTTTTGCAGTGGGTATTTATCCTGATTTTATTACTCATAAGATACATTGATGTGTATATTATTCTATGTTTAACTGGTTAGAAACAATTGTAAACAACTGGATACAAATTGGTCAAACTTGGTTTTTGGGGTGTGGGAGATTAGAGAGGGCGAAAATACTGCCCCAGTCTTAATAACTGGAAAATCACAGGAAGCAGAGCGAAGCCCTAGACATTGTATATGATGAAGAATATCGGGTGTCAGGGTTTAGTAGAGTCTTTGTTTTCCTTTCTCTAACCTCGAGAACCCTGGAAAAAGTTCTTTGTAGTTCTATGTTTAGTGATAGAGCGCAATATTTTACAACAGTGCACCAACAATCATTGTCTGCTCATAATAATATTTTTTCATTATTCTCATATTTAGAGGATGTTGTTATATTGGGATGGAGATATCACTTTCTTTGTCATATCAGACTGAACATGAATAACAGCTCGGCAGACTTGTTGATTGGAAGATTCTCCTCAGAGTCAGGTCCAGTCACATCACAAGAACTCAAAGTATAAAGGGGGAAAAAAATCAGCATAGTGTAGATCACGAAGAAAATGTGGGAAAAACAAAGCTAACTGAGGGCGGCACCTATGTATTACAGCCAGTAAAGGTTCTAGAATTCAGAAACCATATGTGCCCTAAGTGAAGCTGTAGATATATGGTTTTTTAAGCCCTTCCCAATTTATGTATTTGACGCATGTCCGGTGGGGGAGTAAAGAGCGGGAGTAGAGCAAGTGTGTCGGCTGTGTGTTACAGCTAACACTTCCGGGTAACAATTAAGATCCTGCTCGAGTGTGATCCCGCACGTTTAACCCTTTAAATCCCGTGGTCTGTAGCGACCGCACAATATAAATACAGGGGGGAAACTTCCCCCACAGTGATATCGGGGGGTGCCGTTGGTTGGCATGGCAGCCTGGGGGACTGATGAAGCTCCCAGTTCTCTGTACTCCTATGAAGCCCTCTGGCAGGGCTTCATAGAGGGCTGTCAGTATCACGATAAACTGCAATATATTAAAAATGTAATAAAAAAAAAATTAAAAGTTAAAAAAAAAACTTTTCCCATTTTCCCTCACGCACAATGTAAAATTAAAAAAACCAAAATTAACATAACTGGTTATTGACGCATCCGTAAAAGACTGAACTATTACAATATATAATTATTTAGTCCGCATAGTGAACGCCGTAAGAAATAAAAAATAAAAAATGTTAGAATTGCTGTATTGTTGTCACTAAATCTCCTCCAAAAAATGAAATACAAAGTGATCAAAAAGTGTCATGTACCCCATAATGGTACAAATAGAAACCACAGCTTGCCTCACAAAAAATAAGCCCTCATTCCGCTAAATCGACGGAAAAAGGAAAAAGTTATGGCTCTCAGAATGTGGCAACAAAACTCAAATTGTATTTTTAACCATCAGTTTTTTCATTGTAAAAGTATTAAGAAAAAAAAGTTATATATTTGGTATCACTGCAATCATATTGACTATCAGAATAAAGTTAACATGCTGTATTTACAAATATTTTTTTTCCAGTCTCCCACTAAATTATATGGTACAATAAATGGTGCTGTGAAAATCTACAACTTGTCCCGCAAAAAAACAAGCCCTAAAACGCCAATATTGATTAAAAAATAAAAAAATTATGGCATTTGGAAGGTGGGGAGGAAAAAACCGAAAGTGAAAATCAAAAAAATGGCTGTGGCGGGAAGGTTAATGAAAATAAAAAATAAAAACAAAATAAAGCTCATAAATCCTTAAAAAGTTGATTTAATTTTCTCGAAAAAAATTTCAAGACAATAATATCTACTCCTAGGACCAGGGCCGGCGTTAGGAGGGGACAAACTGGGCAATTGCCCGAGGCCCCTATTCCTAAAGGGGCTCCCTCCTTTAGCATTGCTCTTCAGCTGCCCATCCGTGAAAGCAAGCGGGTGGGTAGCTGAAAAGCACAGTCAGGCCAAGAGTCTATGCCAAAGAATCAGCATGAAGACTGGAGGCCGCAGAACATAAAATAAAGCAGCTGCTCCCGCAGAGAAGAGACCCCGCCCACAAGTCAGGACGTCTACTGAGAGTGAGGCATTAACGGGTACCTGTAGTGTGCAGTAGGATCATCAGCTGGCCCCAGCAATTCCGCTGCTCTATGTAAAGTATCATTTCCGTTTGCATTACTATTGATTTCAATGGTATTTTTTGAGTCTCCATTGCTTTCAGTTTGCCTCCATTCCGCCAGGTTTCAGTTTTTTTGACGGAAACAATAGCGTAGTCTGCTGATTCCGAGCTGCGGTATTCAAGGAAACAGCAGCAGTTTTGAAGTTTTGCAGCCACTATGCAATGTACAGAGCCATCTGCTTCCGGCTTTGTACAATACATAACATTCTGTGCTTTGGGGCAGCCGGAGCAGCTGATCGGTCCAGGGTCTAGGTGTCAGACCCCCATGATCTGTGCCCGGACAACCCATTTAAGTACCATATGGCCCGGCTGCAGGCCTGAATTTTTTAAACAAAATTCTTTGTTATTGTGACATATTATCTGTGGTCTGAATATGTATTGCTGCAATAATACTATGCAGCCAGAGTAAAGTAATGGAAGAGAAGAGGTTGGCGTTCTGTAGACCAGTGAGTGTGAATAGGGGACCTAATTAATCCCTTCCCCCTGCAGCCATTTTTCGTTCTTCACTTTTGTTGTTTCCTCCCCACCTTCCAAAAACTATATATTTTTTTATTTTTCCATCGATATAGCCGTACGGGGGCTTGTTTTTTTGCGGGATGAGTTGTAAATTTTCAGTTCACCATTTTTTGTAGCATATAATGTACTGGGAAACTGCAAAAAAGGTCTTTGTGGGATGAAATGTGAAAAAAAACAGAAATTCCTCCAATTTTTTGGGGGATTTGTTTTTTGCGCATTCAGCATGCGGTAAAAAGGACATGTTGAAGTGTGACTAAGCGTTCAACAAACTTCTGACATGTCATAGTAACATGTCAGAAGTTTTGATTGGTGGGGGTCTGAGCACTGAGACCCCCACCGATCGCTAAAACAACAATGGAGGAAGGCGAAAGGCAACTTGGTGATCCATTGGTATATCAAAAACTGATGAGCAATCCCACCCCTAAATATCAAGGCCAACTCCAAACACTCTTACATACTAATGTGGAAAAAGGCATTCTGTCCACTAAATTAGCTGATAAATTATACCCCATTTATCCGCACATACCAAGTTGGTATTTTGTCCCCAAGGTACACATAAACAGGGAGCGCCCCCCAGGACGCCCTATAGTCGCTGGGATACAGTCAGTTACTAAACCCTTGTCCAAGTACATATACTGGCTTCTTAGGCCTACTCTGAGGGAAATTCCCTCTTACTTGAAGGATACCAATGACTTCCTTGTGGCTCTTGAGGATTTTGACTTGTGTAGGGGATATAATCTAGCTTCAATTGACGTGGAAAGTTTGTATACCAGAATTCCACATAACTTGGGTATTACAGCTGTAAGAAAACTATTAGGAAATACAGAAAAAAGTGACAAATATATTGACTTCATTTGTGACTCGTTGGAATTCATCCTAATACATAACGCGTTTAGGTTTAATGGAAAGTGGTATTCACAAACATTGGGAACCGTTATGGGGACCCCCATAGCTTGTACATACTCAAATATCTTTCTTGCATTCTTCAAAGAAACATGCATCTTTAACCCCTTAAGGACACAGCCTGTTTTGGCCTTCAGGACACAGCCGATTTTTTCAAATCTGACATGTTTCACTTTATGTGGTAATAACTCCGGAATGCTTTCACCTATCCAAGCGATTCTGAGATTGTTTTCTCGTGACACATTGGACTTTATGTTACTGGCAAAATTTGCTCGATACATTAAGTATTTAATTGTGAAAAACACCAAAATGTAGCGAAAAATTGCAAAAATTTGCATTTTTCTAAATTTATATGTATCAGCTTGTAAGACAGGCAGTTATACCACACAAAATTGTTGCTAATTAACATCCCCCACATGTCTACTTTAGATTGGCATCGTTTTTTGAACATCCTCTTATTTTTCTATGACATCACAAGGCTTAGAACTTTAGCAGCAATTTCTCACATTTTCAAGAAAATTTCAAAAGGCTATTTTTACGGGGGCCAGTTCAGATGTGAAGTGGATTTTAGGGCCTTATATATTAGAAACCCTCGATAAGTCACCCCATTTTTAAAACTTCACCCCTCAAAGTATTCAAAACAGTATTTAGAAAGTTTCTTAACCCTTTAGATGTTTCACAGGAATTAAGGCAAACTAGATGTGAAATGTTAAAATTTCTTTTTTTTTTTGCAGAAATTCATTTTTCATCTATTTTTTTTGTAACACAGAAAGTTTTACCAGAGAAACGCAACTCAATATCTATTGCCCAGCTTCTGCAGTTTTTACAAATACCCCACATGTGGCCCTAGTGCGGTAATGGACTGAAGCACCGGGATCAGAAGCAAAGGAGCACCTAGAGGATTTTGGGGCCTCCTTTTTATTAGAAAATATTTTAGGCTCCATGTCGGATCTGAAAGGCTCTTGCGGCACCAAAACAGTGGAAATCCCCCAAAAGTGACACCATTTTGGAAACTATACCCCTTGAGGAAATTATCTAGGGGTATAGTGAGCATTTTGACCCCGCAGGTTTTTTGCAGAAATTATTGGAAGTAGGCCGTGAAAATGAAAATCTACATTCTTTCAAAGAAAATGTAGGTTTAGCTAATTTTTTCTAATTTCCACAAGGACTAAAAGGAGAAAATGCACCACTATTTTTGTAAAGCAATTTCTCCCGAGTAAAACAATACCCCGCATGTGGTCATAAACGGCTTTTTGGACACACGGCGGAGCTTAGAAGGGAAAGAGCGCCATTTGGCTTTTGGAGCTCAAATTTAGCAGGAATGGTTTGCGGAGACCACGTCGCATTTGCAAAGCCCCTAAGGGACCAAAACAGTGAAAACACCAAAAAAGTGACTCCATTTAGGAAACTACACCCCTTGAAGAATTCATCTAGGGGTGTAGTGAGCATTTTGAACCCACAGGAGTTTCATAGATTTTATTAGAATTGGGCAGTGAAGATAAAAAAAATCCTTTTTTTCCAATAAGACGCAGCTTTAGCTCAACATTTTTCATTTTCTCAACAAATAAAGGAATAAAAGAACCCCAACATTTGTAAAGCAACTTCTCTGGAGTACGGCAATACCCCATTTGTGGTCATAAACTGCTGTTTGGGCACACGGCAAGGATCAGAAGAGAAGGAGTGCCATTTGGCATTTGGAGCACAGATTTTGTTGGATTGGTTTCTTGACACCATGTCACTTTTGCAAAGCTCCTAAGGTGTCAGTACAGTGGAAACTCCCCAAAAGTGATTCCATTCACAAAACTACACCCCTTGAGGAGTTCATCTAGGGGTGTAGTGAGCATTTTGACCCCACAGGTGTTTCATAGATTTTATTAGAATTGGGCAGTGAAAATAAAAAAAATCCTTTTTCTTCAATAAGACGTAGTTTTAGCTGAAAATGTTCTCAACAAATAAATGTAAAAGAGCACCACAACACTTGTAAAGCAACTTCTCCTGTGTACGGCAATACCACATATGTGGTCATAAACTGCTGTTTAGGCACAGAGTAGGGCACAGAAGGGAAGGAGCGCCATTTGGCTTTTGGAGTACAGATTTTGCTGGATTGGTTTCTGGGCGCTATGTCGCATTTGCAAAGTCCCTGTGGGACCAAAACAGTGGATCCCCCCCAGAAGTGACCCCATTTTGGAAACTACACCCCTCAAGGTATTCACCTAGCGGTGTAGTGAGCATATTAACCCCACAGGTGATTGGCAGAAATTGGTGTGCACGTGATGTTGCAGAGTGAAAATGGTTTTTCAATAGATATGCCAATATCCAGCTTGTGCCACTGGAGACACACACCCCAAAAATTATTAAAAGGGTTCTCCCGGGTATGGCGATGCCATATATGTGGAAGTAAACTGCTGTTTGGGCACACTGTAGGGTTCAGAAGGGATTTAGAGCCATTTGGCTTTTGGAGCGTGGATTTTGCTTGTAGTAGTTTTGTTTGGAGTCTTACTGGTGTTTCCGTTTATAATGTGGGGGTACATGTAAGGCGGGCGGAGTATATAAGGGGCATAGTCAGGTGGTATAGTGGGGTAAAAAAAAAACAATAAAATAATCCATAGATGTGTGTTATGCTGTGACACAATCCTTTCTGCACAGGCCGGTGTCGCACTAATAAATGGTCTTTACTTATCCCCCTTTTGGTCCGCACTCGGCACCTTTGAAGTTTGGGGAATTTTGCTGGGAAGTGTTGTCCTGGTATAATACGGGCACCCTCGCTTCCAGCAGATATGTTTGGGCCCTCCCCTTCCTGGATCCCTAATTTTAGGGGCTTTGATAATTCGCCACTTGAAACAGAAGAAACGTTCCCCTCGGGCCGGCACAACTGCATATTTTTATTTCCTGGCTTATTGGTGCCTTGACTAATTTTATTTTTTCATAGACGTAGTGGTATGAGGGCTGGTTTTTTTTGCGGGACGAGCTGTAGTTTTTATTGGTACCATTTTGGGGTACACGCGACTTTTTGATCACTTGTTATTTTTTTTTTTTTGGGAGGCAAGGTGACCAAAAAACAGCAATTCTGGCATATTTTTTTAGTTCTTTTTATACAGCGTTCGCCACGTGTTATAAATTACATGTTACCTTTATTCTGCGGGTCAGTCCGATTCCGGTGATACCTAATTTATAGCACTTTTTATGTTTTACAACTTTTTGCACAATAAAATAACTTTTGTAAAGAGAATGGATTTTTTCTGTCGCCAAGTTGTGAGAGCCATAACGGTTTTAAATTTTTCGTCGGCGGAGCTGTATGAGGGCTTGTTTTTAGCGAGACGAGTTATAGTTTTTATAGGTACCATTTTTAGGTAAATTTTTGATCACTTTTTATTTCAATTTTTGGAAGACAAAGTGACCAAAAAATAGCAATTATGTCAGTATTTTTTAGTTATTTTTTTACGGCGTTCACTGTACGGAATAAATAACATAATATTTTTATAGTTTAGGTCGTTACGGTCGCAGCGATACCAAATATGTATGGCTTTATTATTTTTTTCAATAATAAATGACTTGATAAGGGAAAAAGGGCGATTGTGTTTTGTGTTATTATTTGAAACTTTTATTGTATTTTTTACAACTTTTATTTTTACTTTTTTGACACTTTTTTTGACACTTTTCTTTAGTCCCACTAGGGGACTTGAAGGTCCAACAGTTTGTTTGATGTTCTAATACATTGCACTACCTATGTAGTGCAATGTATTAGAACTGTCAGTTGTTCACTGACAGCAAGCCGATCAGGCTCCGCCTCTGGGCGGGGCCTAATCAGCTTACGTAATGGCAGACAGGAGTCCATTGTTAGGGCTCCTGTTGCCATGGTAGCAGTCGCCAGCATTGCCATCGCGTGGCAAGGCTGCCGATTTGCTACAAACCTCTAGGATGCAGCGATCACAATGGATCGCTGCATCAAAGGGGTTAATGCCAGGAATCGGAGCTAGCTCCGGTTCCTGGCGATAGATCGGGGTGTCCGCTGTATCATACAGTGGACACCCACTGCTGATGACGCCGGCACAGCTTCTGAGCCGGAAGCTGAGCCGGCGCCATCTTGCCGATGGTACCGGAAGCCTCCTGGGCCCCGCCGACGACGGGGCATAGGAGGATTCCGTTACAGGCTGATCGGGAGGTAAGCATTAGCCCTCCGATCGCCTTTGCAGCCACCGGCAACCCAGCGATCATGTTGCTGGGGCGCCGGTGGCTATAAACTCCTCACATGCTGCGATCGCTATTCAACGCAGCATGTGAGGGGTTAATCGGTCGGATCGGAGGCTAGCTCCAGTCCTGGCCGATACCTCAGGGTGCCAGCTGTAACATACAGCTGTCACCCGGCGGTGATGTCGCTGGCTCAGCTCCTGAGCCAGCTTCATCTCCATGACGTACAGTTACGTCAAGATGCGGGAACAGTCCATCTCCCATGACGTAACTGTACGTGATTTTGCGGGAAGGGGTTAATATATCAAACACATTTTCTCGTCACATTAAACTCAATTTGAGATATGTGGACGATATTTTCATAATCTGGTCGGGTACAGACACAGATTTTTCTGGGTTTGTAGACCACCTCAACTTTAATAACAGCATGAATATGAAATTCACTTCTAAAATTGATGCAAACAATCTAGAATTTCTAGAGATACAAATATCCATTAAAGAGAACAAGCCGACTACGCTAGGTTATCGCAAACCAACAGCAACTAACTCATTATTGCATAACAACAGCTTTCACCCACACCACACTAAAAAGGACTTACCGTATGGACAGTTCATACGACTTAGACACATCAATGACAATGAGCAGGCCTCTCTCCAGCAGGCGTTCGAACTCAAAGTACGCCTCCTAGAGGCTACTCAGAGGAATCATTGGATATTGCCCTGAAAAGGGCTTTTGAGAAAGATAGGTCTGAACTACTCCATAAGCATCGTAACAGTGCCAATAGGGAAATCAATAAGAGAAAACAGAGATTCACCTTCACTTTCCAATTTAGCCCTTTGGAATCTGTCATTAGATCAGCTATCTATAAAAACTGGCATATTATAGAGAGAGATCCTGATTTGAGAGACGTGGCTTTGAATAAACCACTGATTAGCTTCAGACGTAGTAAAAACATCCAGGACATGTTGGTAAGCAATACACTTAAAAGTAACAACGAAAACTGGCTAGATAAATCTATCCCAAAAGGGAATTATAAATGTGGCCACTGTAATCATTGTCGCTTCCTTCTGAAGTCCAGATGTTTAAAAATAGGGGGTATAACTGTCAGGGTGCGCCAATGCATTCATTGCATAAGCAAATTTGTGGTGTATGTCATTTTCTGCCCATGTGATCATTTTTATGTTGGCAAGACAATACGCTGCCTACATGTGAGGTTCCGGGAACACTGCAATTCTATTGCAATGCGCGTGGGAGCCCCAAGATTGATAGAACATATTAGGAACACTCACGCAGGCAGATCAGATGTCCTTACATTTGCAGGGATAGAAATGGTTAATTCACCACCAGCAGGAGGTGACCGCAATAGATTGTTACTTCAGAGAGAGTCCAGTTGGATTATAAAAACAAATGCACTAGGTAACCTTGGCCTCAATGACCGCAATGATTTAGGTGTGTTTTTATAACTTTTGTCTTTTTTAACTTGTGCCGTGTTTTATGCTTATATGTTTACATGACAACCCACGTAACTCACGCATATAAGGGCGTGTAGGCGTGGGCTGTCAGCAGAAGGTTTGAGAAAGCGTGTCTACGTGAAACAGCTGTTGCCTGTAATCTGTGTACTCCGTCTCTCCCCCGACTTCACTTTTTGAGCAATAAAGCATTTGAAAACGTGGAATACGGTGAGTGCGGCTCTATTTCCTTCTTCATTCATTGTGTTACAAATGAACTTTTCTTGCTGAGACAGCACCTCCCTTGACACTCAATGGAACAGTGTGTGTGTTACCTTGGCAGTGACCTGCCAAACGTCCAGAGGACTATTTATTGCAGCAGTGCCGACTTATTTACTTTTTACTACTGAAAAAATCAGTAATTCCTCTAATTTTTGGGGGGAATTTGTTTTTTTGGCATTCAGCAAGCGGTAAAAAGGACATGTTGAAGTGTGACTAAAAGTTCAACAAACTTCTGACATGTCATAGTAACATAGAAGTTTAAAATACATGTCATCGACCTATAGAATATTTGAGGATTATTTAATCTCTTTTTAAGATTTTTAGTATTGGAAACACAATGTTTACATAGTTTGCTAGACGTGATAGAGACATATGTCCTTGTTTATCCACAAAATGTATATAAGTATTTACTGTATTGGATGTTTCAATAGTCAAAATGTTTTTCTGCAGGTCATATTAATGGAGATATCTTGATTGACCTCAGTATTGGTTCCGTTATTCATCATCTATATTCAGCCAGTGAGTTTTTCAAAAACATCATCGTGCTAAAGGTCAATAACAGATGCATCATGGAGCTGACGAGATGGGTGGCCGAACGTACAGGAGCATTTTATTGGGGCCACACATCAGCACTTTTACAAGACAAAAAAGAAAATCAGTAAAATATTTGTGCAAAGATAAAGAGAAAAAACACTGTTGTTGTGATTGTTGCTACTTATACAACAGATAAAATGGAAGATGGGGCAAGGAAAATGTTTATTCTGTTAAAGCTCAAGTCAGATGTAAAAATTCTATTACACACTCCGAAAAATTTTCTTATTTATAGGGGGCGATCTTATACAAATTAATGCTGGAAAGTCACAGTATAAACCTGACGCTTGGTGCACCAGTCTTGGATTATTTCAAGCTTTACCTCTAGTATTGCAAGTCAATAATCTAGTGTTAAGTCCTGAGCCACCATGTTGATGTTTTTTATTTTTTCCAGTGACCACTTTCATGACCAGGAAGAAAAACTGAGATCAGCCATTCAACATGTTGTGAAATACGACCTGGAGAACAAGAATATGACAGAGCCGCTGGTCTTACCCCCAGCCGATTGTGTCATCAGTGCTTATCTCCTGGATGTTATCAGCAAAGATCAAGATGATAACATCCAGTGGCGGATTAAGAAGACCATGAGCCCTGGGCTGTTACCCAAACTTCGGCCCCCTTCTCCATCGCCACCCTGCCGCGCCGTAACTATTGCTAACACTACCTTTTTGCACAAGCATTAACAAAATGGTGTTACGATTCCCCTTTCACAGGGCTGTGTCCCTAAATACTGACAGTATCACACTGTGCAGGGACACATCCTCCTGACAAGGGGAATGGTAACACCAATTTTCAACAAACTTCTGACATGTCATAGTAACATGTCAGAAGTTTTGATTGGTGGGGGTCTGAGCACTGAGACATTTTATCCCATATGACTGCTGCAGTCTGTGATTGGCTGCAGCGGTCACATTGGGTGAAACGTCATCCCAGGAGGCCGGCCCGGACCAAGAAACAGAATTCTGGGCAAGTATAAGATTTTTATTTTTCCTAAATTGCCTTTTTACATAACATCTGTTATTTGTTGCGGGTTTTACCTCCCCATTGAATTAAATGGGGAAAACCCAAAACAAATGAGCAGCTATTACGCAAATACAATTGACATGCTGCGGAATAAAAAAAAATGCACCGCAGGTCAATTTCTGAGATTTTTTCCCCCACTTATCATTTACGCAGCGTGTGGATGAGAATTGTTCACATCTAATCTACTGTGCTGCTACTGTATTTAGGGCTTGTCCACACTTAACAGAATTGCTGCGTATTTTCCGCCCGGAAAATACGCAGAATACGGTAGCAGCAAAGTGAGTGAGATTTAACAAATCTCATCCAGACGCTGCGTAAAATTTCAGAACAAACATTTTGCCCTACGGTGCGTATTTCTCGTACTGCAGCATGTCAATTCCTGCTGCGGAAAGTGGACAGAATTGCTGCGTTTTTTCAGAGGAGACATCACCATCCCCTAACATTGAGAAAAACACAGCAAAATACACACCATTTTCTGCAGCAAAAATGCAGGAAATTGTACTTTTTTTCTGCAGCGGAATTTCTGCTAGTTTCTGCGGAATTGCTGCAGAAATATATATATTATATATATACACACACATACACACACACACTATATATACACACACACTATATACATACATACACATGTACATATCACAGACACACATGAGTATGCACATTATACACATATAAAGTACACATTGTAAACACACATGCACTTACCTTTTATGTAGGATATTTGTGAAGGGCGTTTAGCAGGTTGATGTGGTGGGAGCCTTCACTCAGTGTTTCTCCTGCTCACAGCCCGACACAGAGCCCGCCGACAGTCTCCCCTCCCCCATGTCCCGACTGCTAGCAGCAGGAGGAGAGATGTGTAGGGCAGGGAAGGGGGGCTGGAGGGGGAGCTTCTAAAGCAGCAGAGGGAGATTCAGCACAGACCATGACTGCTAATAGCTGGGAGTAGGACAGAAGCTCACCTCGCCTCATGACAGGTGCGGCCCTGGCACCGGGGTTCCCTCCAGTGCTAGCGACGCCACCGGGCATGAGGGGGTTCGGGCGGCAAAGGGCCCCCTGGGAGCCTTGGGCCCCAGGCGGCCACCCGAACCGCTCTAATGATGAACCGCCACTGAATACATCAGATATCTGAGGAAGTTCTCTAGGTTGCTGAAACCTGGAGGTCACTTCATATTAATTGGGGTCTTAGTTTCAACATATTTCACAGTTGGAAAAGACAAGTTCCATATATGATCCACATATGATGAGGATTTTGTCAGGAAAGTTCTAGTTGGAGAAGGTTTTATCATTGATTATTGTAATGTCAAGGAGAGAATGTTGGTGAATTACATCATTGACTATAAGGTCACCATATTTATTGCAGCTCACAAGGAGAAATAGGTTGAATATTACAAAGTCTGCATGTCACTACTTCTTATGTTAAGCTTAAAAAAAATATCTAACAATCAAAAAGAAGCTTCCTTAGTGCAGTATAGAATAGCATAAAAATAATTGTTCGGTTCTTTTTAGAACTTTGCCTTGGACTGGTCCTAGATAATATTGCCGAGACCGAGTCTAATCACCTGCATTAACTGTTTGTGTCCTTGACTGGGGGGGGGGGGGTTCCTGCTCTAAAGATTTTACAGACTTTAATCTATGAGAAGAAACTTACAATATTTAAAACAAAACAAAATAATAATCCACAAGGGTTTTTCTCTATTATCTCATTTATTTAGATAATTTTTAGAGAATCCTGTTAATTTGCTTAATTAGAATCAATAATTAGCACACAATATAATTGTCAAAAATATTTTTTTGAAAATTAGCACCTATCCTGTAAATAGGACAAATAGGGTTTGTCCAAAGAGGAGAACTCCTTTAGTATATACATCCTGCACATAAGCATCATTTGAATAGAATATTGGTTAATTTCTTGTTACAGTCGCTTTGTTTTTGGAACCTTTCGTGGAACTGATAGTAGTGCTGGGAACTCGTGTGATCATCTGGGACATCATGGGGTATTATGAGGCTTCTGGATATTTGCATTATAATAACATTGTAATAAAGATAAACATATAACATATAACTGTGGGCTTTCCTTGAGGAGATCCTTGTTGCTTGTCTGCTCCTTATCATAGATATTAAGAATCTTCATTTATGAACCTTAGATTCCTCTTAAGTCTAAGACACAGAAATTTACAATGAATAGACAAAAAATATTAGCTGTTTCAAACGATGTAATTTGGAGATTGAAAAGAGGAATAAGGAAAATATTTTCTAATATAAGTCACTCCCATTTTTTACAGGCCACACCCTCTTTACTGGGCTTTCCTCAGAGAAAACATGAAGCAGTTGTCTATAACAACCAATCAGATCACAGCTGTACTTTTCCAGTACAGTGATAAGTGAAATCCAAATGTTGCTATGGGCAACAGCTGCACCAGAAATAAACATAGTACATTTATATAGTACAAGAAACCAATCTAATTACACATATACAGCACCAGAATCAAGCTCAGTACATATATACAGCACCTGAACAAAGCTCAGTACATATTTACAGTCCCAGAACTAAGCTCAGTACATATATACAGCACAAGAACCAAGCTCATAACATATATACTGCACCAGAACCAAGCTCAGTACATATATACTGCACCAGAACCAAGCTCAATACATATATACAGCACGAGAACAAAGATCAGTACATATATACAGTACCAGAACCAAGCTCAGTACATATATACAGCACAAGAACCAAGCTCATGACATATATACAGCACCAGAACAAAGCTCGGTACATATATACAGCACCAGAACCAAACACAGTACATTTATATGGCACCAGAACCAAGCTCAGTAAACATATACAGCACCAGAATTAAGTTCACTACATATATACAGCACCAGCAGAAATCCAGATTAGTACAGAAATTATTTGCAATGTCAGGTTAACTCAGACAATAATTTGTATGGCATGGAACTACAGCTCTAATCATGGGCTGAACAATGGTAAGAATTTGATTAACCCCCTGAAGGTAGTGTCACACACTACCCACTGATGTTGGTGCCAGTTACTGTGCCCTCTGAAAATACAGCACCACAAACACCCAGTGCCCCCTGAAGATAGAGTCTGTCTATGTGCCCCCTAAAAGTGAAGTGGCACACACTGTGTTCCCTGAAGATAAAGAACTATACACACAGTGCCACCTGAAGTTAGTGCCACATAATGTGCCTCCTACTGTTAATGCCACACACATAGCGCCCCCGGAAAATACAGCACCACATACACAGTGCCCCCTAAAGATGAAGCGACACACAATTCAGCAACCGGAAAACAAGTAAATAAAATTTAACTATTCATGTTCCCTTGCTTTAATACAGCGATGCAGGCCTGAAATCTTTTAGTCAAGGGGAGCAATGCTTAAACTAGGTCAGCAGCGCGATTAGGTCATTGCACCATCTGTATTACAAACAAAGCTGATAAGTGATGTTTTCCTTGCTTCTGAGAACATCAGTTAGGGCTGATCAATTGTATCTGAGTACTAAAAGGGATAGAAGTAGGATCGGATTCAGATCCCTCTACTCTCTGCTTCCACAAACCAGCTGTCATTTTAACAACCGGTTAGGGGAAATCGGGTAGAGCCCAACATTGTAGGTAAGGCTTAAAATGTTGTATATCTAGATTTTCAGAACCATTTGATGCAATTCCACATGAAAAGCTTAGCACAAAAAATTTGAATGCTGGAACAGATGGCAGATGTGTGTAGTTAGGTTATTATATCGGAAGGTCAAAAATAAAGGGTGGTTATTTATTAGCTGGGTCAAGGTTACTAATGCATATCTACCGATTGTCCCTGTTTTTCATAGGATTATCCTACAAAACAGTACTCAAAAGGAGAAGGGCTTATTCAAATGAGCCCAAAAATTTAATTTCAGGAAGATTTTGTGGCCATTTTTGGGCAGATCAAGGGTGGAGCTTAAAATGCCCTGCATAAGCTAACTCAAATGTTTGGAGGAACACACAGGAGTATGATCACTAAAAATACGGGAAGTCTGAATATGAGAGGTGGTGAAGCAATCCAATAGAGAACTCAGAGAACTTTCTATGCAGGACTATCATTCTGTTTTTTATATATGGTTATATATATAATTTATTCATGTTATATTTTAAGTTAAACGCTGATATCTGTTTTACATTTTATTTTTATTTTTTTATTTTTATTTTGGGTTTTTTAATTGATTGTTTTTATTTTTTTTTCTTTAGTTCAGAGCGCAGGGTTTAACCCTTTGAAGGCCAGAGTAATTTTCGTTTTTATACTTTCGTTTTTTCCTCCCCGCCTTCCAAAGCTCATAACCTCTTTATTTTTCTGTTGACACAGCCATATGAGGGCTTAATTTTTATGGGAGAAGTTGTTCTTTCTAATGGTACTATTTAATATTATGTGCGATGTACTGGGAAGCTGGAAAAAAATTCAGAATGGGGTGGAGTTGGAAATAAACAGCAGTTCCTCCATTTTCTCAAAGGTTTCGTTTTTACAGCATTTACTATACGGTGAAAATGACACATTATTTTTATTCTGCGGATCAGTATGTTCACAGTGATAACAAATTTATATAGCTTTTGTTATGTTTTAGTACCTTTAAAAAATGTAAATGTTTGAAAGAAACAAAACTGTTTTGCATCACCATATTGTGACCCCCATAACTTTTTTATATTTCTGTGTAAAGCCTGTGTAATGCGTCGATTTGCACATGGAAAGATGTAGTTTTTATTAATACCATTTGTGGAATCTCGAGCATTTCGATCACTTCTTATAAAAAAAATTGTGGGAGTTGAAATGGCAAAAAAAACTGTGATTCTGACATTTTAAACTTTTTTCTCGCTACGGCGTTCACCGTATTGAATAAATTTTGTTATATTTTCGGCCAACATGAAAAGAAAAAAGGTATGGGATGTTTCAACATACTCTCCACATATAGAGGTATTATCTACCAGAAGCATTATTTATAGTTGAAAATATCTCAGTTCGTATGTAAAGCTCCCAACTTAACATTTACGACTATCACGATCTAGGGGTATGTGGACCCACTAGGCCGCTTCGCTGTAGCAGAGTGCCAGCTGGCCAAGTCACAGTCTATACAAAGTCTATACAAATTTCGTAGCACGAGGCTACCTGAGATAGTCCAGACTGTAGCAGAGGCTTTGGCACGGATGGGACTTGATGTGGCAGGTAGCGCCAGACGTGGCAGATGATACCTGGAGAGGCAGATGACAACAGACATGGTGTGTGACAGCAGGAGTGGCAGGTGACACCAGATTTGGTGTATAACAGCAGGTGTAGCGGATGACACCAGAGGTGGTGTATAAAAGCAGGCAGTGCGGATGACACTAGACGTGGTATATAACAGCAGGCATAGCAGATGACACAATATGACTTCAACACTAAAAGGACTTAGGAACAAACAATGCACGGGATACAGGATACAGGTAGGAGGGCATGAGAACACTCGGAGCAGGATACAACTAAGGGGCCATTTGCAGTACGAACATGGGTAGACCGCAACAATGCTCAGGCAAGGAGTGGAAGGTCGGAACCCTCTATATAGTCCAGGATGATCAGGGATAGAATAGGGAACTTTAAGATGTGCACGCGCTGGCCCTTAAAGGTTGGGACAGAGCGCGCTCGCACCCCTAATCATAGGAGGGAGACACTGGCAGGATGACAACGGTCTGTGGTCGTGGCTGTCGTAATGGACAGTGGCGGTCCACAACCACTGCCGTGACAGCAACTCTGTACCAAAGAGCTGTACCGGCTCCATGCAAATGGCTCTGGTGTGTGTGTAAAAGCCCTAAGCCTTGTTTACACTTTGGTTTTTTTCAGATGTATTTCGGAGCATAAAATGTTTGTATTACGCATCGAAATACACTTGAAATATACCTGCAAACAGCTTCATATTAAGTTCATGTAGTTTATATGAGCCATATTCTTACTCTGCTGTATTAAAAAATGTTTCGTAATAAAGAAGTGACATTTCACTTCTTCAAGCCTTTTATAACTGGACTTTTCTCACTGATATCTCAAAGAGCGCTTGCAAAATGAAAAAACACTATGGAAATCGGTCCAAAATTCCTGGATTCAGAGGCTGTTTTCCCTTGAAATCAGCCTCGTATTTTTCAGCCTAAACATATGCAGTGTGAAAAAAGCCTTAAGACAGATCTGGGTGATCAAAATCAGTTAACAGAACCAGTACGAAATACTAACTCAGTTTGGCCTGTAGTTAAAGGGGTTGGATTTTTATTGTAAAAGATGCTAATATTTTCAGCACTTGCGTCCCTCTCTGATGTGGCTCGTTTGTACTTCCCAATTGGTGGGTGGGCCTTCATCCTACCCCATGTTACTATCAAGCAGAGGAGAGCAGAGGATCAACACAGTTGTCTCTCTACCGCATCGTGACTGTGGCCTGCACTACTTTTCGTTTTACTAGCTACTTAAACCTTTCTTGTTTTCCCGGAGCACAAGCCATACTTTATGCTCTGCTTGTAGATGCAGAGGATAGGAGAAGCAGAGGACAGTGTTGTGGTGTCTGTGCATGCACGTCCGCTTGAGAAGAAATCAGCTGGAGGACGTAACTAATGACTGCAGGATCTAAGGCCTTATTCACACGCCGTGTTTGGTCCATGATATACGGACCGCATTTTGGCTGCATCTCTCGGACCGAACACAGTTCAGGGAGCTGGGCTCCTAGCATCATAGTTGTGCATAACGCTAGGTTCCCTGCCTGCCCACGCGAATACAGTGTCCGTACAGCCACACAGCCCCCTAGTAGATAGTAGAGATATGTAATACATGTATGCCCTCTTACAGTTTTATAAATAGTTAGAGCAATGAAACCACACTAGGTGTACACCACCGGAATAATTATGTATATAGTTGCAGGGAAGGGATAGTAAAAAAGTAGTGTGATTAAGTAGAATGTAAAAAATAAAAAAGTTTTATAAATAATATGATTAAAAAGAACAATGTTAAATAATGAATATTCAGTGACAATGACCCCTCACTTGGCACTGGAGACAAATAAATGTCATTATTATTATTTAAGTTACTTATATAGCGCCAACATATTACGCAGCGCTGTACAGAGGTCCTCTTTTTTACTGTCCCCATTGGGGTTCACAATCTAAATTCCCTATCGGTATGTTTTTGGGGTGTGGGAGGAAACCGGAGTACCAGGAGGAAACCGACGCAAACACGGGGAAAACATACAAACTCCATGCAGATGTTGTCCTTGGTTGGATTTGAACCCAGGCCAGGACCCCAGCGCTGCAAGGCAATAGTGCTAACCACTGAAAATAAAAAGTGAAAAAAAAAAAGATTTAGATAAATAAATGTTTTACGTAATAAAACCAATAATCGCCCTGTTTTCCTGATCAAGTCCTTTACAATTAGAAAAAACTGAAAAACAAAAACTAGACATAATAGGTATTGCCGCGTTCATATCGGCCTGACCTAAAAAAATATCATTTTATTTATCCCGCACGGTGAACACCGTAAAAAAAATACAATAAAAAACAATGGCAGAATTTCCTTTTTTGGTCACGTTGTTTCCAAAAAAATTGAATAAAAAGTGATCAAAAAGTCGCGCGTAGCCAAACGTGGTACCAATAAAAACTACAGTGTGTCACGCAAAAAACAAGCCCTCACAAAGCTCCATCGAAAAAAATAAATAAAAGTTATGGCTCTCAGGACATGGTGACACTAAAACATTTTATTTAGAAAAAAGTGTTTTTATTTTGTAAAAGTAGTAAAACATATAAAAACTATATAAATTTGGTATTGCCATAATCGTATCGAACCGCAGAATAAAGTAAACATGTTGTTTATGCTGCACAGAGAACGCCGGTAAAAAATGATAACAAAAATAGTGAAAGAATTTCTGTTTTTTGGTCTCCTCACCTCAGAAAAAATGGAATAAAAACTGATCAAATTATCGCATGTACCCCAAAATGATAATAATAAAAACTACAGCTCATCCCATGAAAATCAAGCACTCACATAGCTCGTCAACGGAAAAATAAAAAGTTATGACTCTTGGAACGCAATAATGCAAAACGACGGCCCAAACTAATTTATATGTGCAGCAGTTCTTCACCTAAAACCCCACGTCATCATTTGCAGCCCCCATTGGTAGACTCTGTAAATGCAGCGGAAACTATGACATTTTGGGGTCTGTGCTACATATGGGGCTAGTGAAGAAGTTAAAGATTAGGCAATACTGGAGTGCGGATATTTTGTACAACACCACAGACACCCTTTTGAAGTGCGACTTCTACACCCAAAAATCTGGCCTGTGTATGAAGTATTGGTTTAAAGCGTATGTCACTATCCATGGGTAATTAATTTTATAATTCATTCTCCCCATTATTACATCATCCTATTATGACCTGTTGCACTCCGCCCAGCTTACATATACCCTGATGTACTCTGCCCAGCTTACATATACCCTGTTGTACTCCGCCCAGTTTACATATACCCTGATGTACTCTGCGCAGCTTACATATACCCTGATGTACTCCGCCCAGCTTACATATACCCCGATGTACTCCGCACAGCTTACATATACCCTGATACACTCCGCCCAGCTTACATATACCCTGATGTACTCCGCCCAGTTTACATATACCCTGATGTACTCCGCCCAGCTCACATATACCCTGATGTACTCCGCCAAGTTTACATATACCCCGATGTACTCCGCCCAGCTTACATATACCCTGATGTACTCCGCACAGCTTACATATACCCTGATGTACTCCGCGCAGCTTACATATACCCTGATGTACTCCGCACAGCTTACATATACCCTGATGTACTCCACACAGCTTACATATACCCTGATGTACTCCTAACAGATTACATATACCCTGATGTACTCCGCCCAGCTTACATATACCCTGATGTACTCCGCCCAGCTTACATATACCCTGTTGTACTCCGCCCAGTTTACATATACCCTGATGTACTCCGCCCAGCTCACATATACCCTGATGTACTCCGCACAGCTTACATATACCCTGATGTACTCTGCGCAGCTTACATATACCCTGATGTACTCCGCCCAGCTTACATATACCCCGATGTACTCCGCACAGCTTACATATACCCTTATACACTCCGCCCAGCTTACATATACCCTGATGTACTCCGCCCAGTTTACATATACCCTGATGTACTCCGCCAAGCTCACATATACCCTGATGTACTCCGCCAAGTTTACATATACCCCGATGTACTCCGCCCAGCTTACATATACCCAGATGTACTCCGCACAGCTTACATATACCCTGATGTACTCCGCGCAGCTTACATATACCCTGATGTACTCCGCGCAGCTTACATATACCCTGATGTACTCCGCGCAGCTTACATATACCGATGTACTCCGCCCAGTTTACATATACCCTGATGTACTCCGCCCAGCTTACATATACCCTGATGTACCCGCCCAGCTTACATATACCCTGATGTACCCGCCCAGCTTACATATACCCAGATGTACTCCGCACAGCTTACATATACCCTGATACACTCCGCACAGCTTACATATACTCTGATGTACTCCACGCAGCTTACATATACCCTGATGTACTACGCCCAGCTTACATATACCCCGATGTACTCTGCACAGCTTACATATACCCTGATGTACTCCGCACAGCTTACAAATACCCTGATGTACTCCGCCCAGCTTACATATACCCTGATGTACTCTGTCCAGCTTACATATACCCTGATGTACTCCGCCCAGCTTACATATACCCTGATGTACTCTGCCCAGCTTACATATACCCTGATGTACTCCGCCCAGCTTACATATGCCCCCACATTATAACTGACACCAGTAAAACACTAAACACAACTACTACCAAGCAAAATCTGTGCTCCAAAAGCCAAATGGCGCTCCTTCTGGGCCTGGCAGTATGCCCAAACAGCAGTTTATGACCACATATCGGGTATTACAGTACTCTGGAGAACCGCTTAACAATTTATGGGGCGTATGTCTCCAGTGGTACATGCTGGGCCCAACACATTGGACACTGAAATAGCGCATATCTGTGGAAAATGGCAATTTTCAATCTGCAACATCCACTGTGCACTAATTTGGGGGTCAAAATGCTCAATACACTTCTAGATGAATTCCTTGAGGGATGTAGTTTCCTAAATGGGGTCACTTCTCGGGAGTTTTCACTGTACTGGTACCTCAGCGCAATGCAACATGGCGTCAAAAACAAATTTAGTAAAATCTCCACTCCAAAAACTAAATTGCGCTTTTTCCGTTTAGACCCTTGCCGTATGTCCAAATAGCCGTTTACAACCACATATGGGGTATTTCCCTACTCAGGAGAAATTGTGTGACACATTTTAGGGTGTCTTTTCTCCTGTATTCCTTGTGGAAATGAAAAATTCTGAGCTAAATCTACAGGTTATTGGAAAAAAAATTTTTTGCATTTTCACGGACCAATTCTAATAAAATCTATAAAACACCTGAGGGCTAAAAATGCTCACTACACCTCTAATTTAATTATTTCAGGGGTATAGTTCCAAATTGGGATCATACCAGGGGAATTTCTACTGTACTGGTACTTCAGGGGCTCTGCAAATGTGACATGGCCCCCAGAAACCCATTCAGCAAAATCTGAGCGGCAAAATCCAAATGGTGCTCCGTACATTCTGAGCCCTGCCGTGGGTCCAAACAGCAGTTTATTACCACATATGGGGTATTACTGTAATCAGGAGAAATTGCTTTAGAAATGTTGAGTTGCTTTTTCTCCTTTATTCCATATAAAAATTAGAAAATTCTGTTTTTAAAAAAAAAAAAAAAGTCTCTATTCATCTTCACACACTAATTCCAATAAATTCAGCAAAACACCTGTGGGGTCAAAATGCTAACTGTACCATTAGAAAAATTCCTTGAGGGGTATAGTTTCCAAAATGGGTCACTTTTGGGGGGTTTCCACTGTTTAGGTCCCTCCAGGGCGTTGCAAACGTGACACGGCACCGAAAACCATTCCAGTAAAATCAGAGCTCCAAAATCCAAATGGCGCTCCTTCCCTTCTGAGCCCTGCTGTGGGTCCAAACAGCAGTTTATTACCACATATGGGGTATTTCCGTAATAGGGAGAAATTGCTTTACAAATGTTGGGGTTCTTTTTCTCCTTTATATCTTGCAAAAATTAGAAATTTTTAAGTTTTTCCAGAAAAAAAGATTTTCATTTTCCCAGACTAACTCAAATAAATAT
Organism: Rhinoderma darwinii; assembly: GCF_050947455.1. NCBI lineage: Eukaryota > Metazoa > Chordata > Amphibia > Anura > Rhinodermatidae > Rhinoderma > Rhinoderma darwinii. The sequence continues at coordinate 14,080,394 of NC_134696.1, read as the reverse complement.
AGCAAAATGCTAACTATACCCCTAGATAAATTCCCTGAGGGGTGTAATTTAAAAAATGGGGTCACTTTTGGGGGTTTCCACTGTTTTGGCACCACAAGACCTCTTCAAACCTGACATGGTGCCTAAAATATATTCTGAAAAAAGGAGGCCCCAAAATCCTCTGTTCCTTTGCTTCTGAGGCCTGTGTTTCAGTCCATTAGCAGACTAGGGCCACATGTGGGATATTTCTAAAAACTGCAGAACCTGGGCAATAAATATTGAGTTGCATTTCTCAGATAAAACCTTCTGTAGTACAGAAAAAACATTTATTACATATGAATTCTGTAAAAAAAAAAATGAAATTTGAAAATTTCAACTTTACTTTCCTTCAATTCCTGTAAAACGCCTAAAGGGTTGAAACACTTTCTGAATGCTGTTTTGGATACTTTGAGGGGTGCAGTTTTCAAAATGGGGTGTTTTATGGGGTTTTCTAATATATAGGGCCCTCAAAGCCACTTCAGAACTGAACTTGTCCCTGAAAAAAATAGCTTTTTGAAATTTTCTTAAAAATGGGAGAAATTGCTGCAAAAGTTCTAAGCCTTGTAACATCCTAGAAAAATAAAAGGATGTTCAAAAAACGATGCAAACATAAAGTAGACATATGGGAAATGTTAATTAGTAACTATTTTGTGTGGTATAACTGCCTGTCTTACAAGCAGATACATTTAAAATTGGAAAAATCATAATTTCTTCAAATTTTCTCAAAATTTTCGTGTTTTTCACAAATAAGCAATGAATTTATCGACCAAATTTTTTCACTAACATAAAGTACAATATGTCACGAGAAAACAATCTCAGAATCAATTGGATAGGTAAAAGCATTCCAGAGTTATTACCACATAAAGTGACACATGTCAGATTTGAAAAAATGGGTCTGGTCCTCAAGGCCAAAATGAGCTGGGTACTCAAGGGATTAAAGATCATTATTTCCCTATGTGATTTTATTATAACACAAGTTCCCATGACCGGCTCATGAATATAATAAGTCATCATGTGATAAGTTATTCTTAGTAACACACTTTGTAAATTGAATCCTGGTAATTATATAAAGACCTTGTGCCCCGGTCTAGAGGTAGTCACCCCGTCTGTGATACAGGAGTAGATGATGGATTCCAGTCCCCATAAGCTCTATCATGTACATGACTTTGATTCCAGACAATCTCTGGAGCATTACTTTTCAGATAAATCTGACATAGTCTTTGGAGAGGACTTCTTGAAATTTGTCATTGAAAATCTCAGACAAGTTTTCACTGTGGGTATGTATCCTGATTTTATTACTCCTAAGATACATTGACATGTATATTATTCTATTTTTAACTGTATATAAACAATTGTAAACAACTGAAAACAAATTGGTCAAACTTGTTTTTTGGGATGTGGGGGATCAGAGAGGGCAAAAATACTGCCCCAGTCTTAACAACTGGAAAATCACAGGGAGCAGAACAAAGTCCTAGTCATTGTATATGATGAAGAATATTGGGTGTCAGGGTTCAGTAGATTCATTGTTTTCCCTTCTCTTACTACGAGAACCCTGGAAAACTTTTTGCAGTTCTATGTTTAACGATAGATCACAATATTTTGATAAAGTGCACCAATAATCATTTTCTGCTCATAATAATATTTTTCCATCATTCTCATATTTAGAGGATATTCTTATATTTGGATAGAGTTATCTCTTTCTTTCTTACATCAGACTACACATGAATGACAGCTCGGCAGGGTTGTTGATTGGGAGATTCTACACAGGGTCAGGTCCAGTGACGTCACAAGTACTCAAAGTATAAAGGGGGAAAAAAATCAGCATAGGGTGGATCACGAAGAAAATGTGGAAAAAAAAAAAGCTAAGAGGGCAGCACCTATGTATTACAGACAGTAAAGGTTCTAGAAATCAGAAACTATAGGTGCTCTAAGTGAAGTTGTAGCTATATGGTTCATTAACCCCTTGCCGACATCCGCTCGAGTGCGATCCCGCACATTTAACCCTTTAAATTATGTGGTCTACAGCGACTGCAGCATTTAAATGACTAAATACAGGGGGGCGACCCCGGTAACGTTCCACCGCCCCCCACGGTGATATCAGGGGGTGCCGTTTGTTAGCATGGCAGCCTGGGGTCCTGATGAAGGCCCCCAGTTCTGCCATCTCTGTACTTCTATGAAGCCTTCCGGCAGGGCTTCATAGAAAACTGTCAGTATCACGATAAACTGCAATACATTACAGTATATCGTGCAATCGATCCAGTGATCACTGGTTCAAGCCCACTAGGGGGGCAAAATTAAAAGTAAAAAAAAAAACTTTTCCTACTATCCACCATGCACAACGTAATTTTTTAAAAATATTAACATGACTGGTATCAACGTGTCCGTAAAAGTCTGAACTATTACAATATATAATTATTTAGTCCGCACAGGGAACGCCGTATAAAATTTAAAATGGCAGTAATGCTGTGTTGTTGCCACTTCATCTCCTCCTTAAATGCAAAGTGATCAAAAAGTCTCATGTAGCCCAAAATGATACTAATAGAAACTACAGCTCGCCTTGCAAAAAAATAAGCCCTCATTCCGCTAAATCGACAGAAAAATGAAAAAGTTATGGCTCTCAGAAAATTTATTTTTAACATTCAGCTTTTTCATTGTAAAAGTAGTAAAACATAAAAAAAACATAATAAATTTGGTATTGCTGTAATCGTATTGACCCGCAGAAAAAAGTTAACATGCTGTTTTTAATGGTGAACGACGTAAAAACAAAATCACCCAAAATATTGAGGAATCGCTGTTTTTTTCCTATTCTACCCCATAAATATTTTTTTTACAGTTTCCCACTAAATAATATGGTACAATAAATGGTGCAGTGAAAATCTACAACTACTCTCGCAAAAAAAAAAGCCCAAAAACAGCAATATTGATTAAAAAATAAAATAGTTACGGCTTTTGGAAGGTGGAGAGAAAAAACAAAAGTTAAAATATGAAAAATGGCTGCAGTGGGAAAGTTAATGAATGGGGGACCTGATTAATCCCTTCGATCCACAGCAATTTTTCGTACTTCACTTTTGTTTTTTCCTCCCCACCTTTCAAAAGCTATAATTTATTTTTTTTCCATCGATATAGCCATATGAGGGCTTGATTTTTTGCGGGACGAGTTGTAAATCTTCAGTGCACCATTTTTTGTAGCATATAATGTACTGGGAAACTGGAGAAAATGTCTTTGTGGGATGAAATGTGAAAAAAAAAACAGTGATTCCTCCATTTTTTGCGGGGTTTTGTTTTTTGGCATTCAGCATGCAGTTAAAAGGACATGTTGAGGTGTGACCAAATGTTCAACAAACTTCTGACATGTCATAGTAACATGTCAGAAGTTTTGATTGGTGTGGGTCTGAGCACTGAGACCCCCAGAAATCGCTAAAATGAAGCGGCAGAAGCGCTCCGGTGAGCACTTAGCTTTTTCCAGAAAGCTGAATCAGCGGAATACGGCCTCATAGACTTTCTATTGAGCCCGTACTCCGATACATCGATTTCCGGAAAAATTCTGTGGGTCAATACGGTTACAGCAATACCAAATTGATACCTGTTTTCATTTACCGAATTGACTGAATGTAACTATGTTTTTGGTACATTATTTACAAATTTGGGGCCCCTCTTGTGATTTTGCCCAGGGCCACACTTTGCCGGCCCTGCATAGGACTTCTGAGCCTGCATGTATGGTTTGTTGAAGCCCCATACCTATAACTTCCCTTGGGACAACTTTTCTGGTTTCTGTGTGTCTAGTGTGGTGCCTTAGAATATGCAATCCAGCCAGGTGGGTCTAGCACCTTTCTTCTTAATTTACATTATACAGACTATACTACACAAGGGCCCCCATGTTTGCTTTATGTTCTACTTTTGGTAATTCATTCTACATTTGGATTCATGAGTTGCAGCCCCAAAAGGTAAACAGCTACACCCCTGGTTATTGAGGACACATTGGGTGACCTATATACCTTCCCATCAGGTGAGAACCTCTCTATTAAAAATCTATTGAAGAGTTTTGGATTGTTCTAGTTATGGCCCCATGAGCCTCCGTTCTTTTCTTTCCTCTTACTACAGGACCTCAGATGATTGCAGTCTTCACCTTCTAAAATACATGTGTCATCCACCTTTGAGGATTATTACATCTCTTTTTAAGATTTTTGGGTATTGGAAACACAATGTTTACATAGTTTGCTAGACTTGATACAGACATATGTCCTTGTTTATACACAAAATTTATGAGGATTTAACGTATTGGATGTTTCAATAGTCAAAATGTTTTTCTGCAGGTCATATTAATGGAGACATCTTGATTGACCTCAGTTCTGGTTCCGTTGTTCATCATCTATATTCAGCCTGTGAGTTTTTCAAAAACATCCTTGTGCTGAAGATCAATAACAGATGCATCATGGAGCTGAAGAGATGGGTGGACGACCGTACGGGAGCATTTTATTGGGGCCACACATCAGCACTTCTTCAAGAGAAAGAAGAAAACAGGTGACGTATTTGTCCAAATATCAAGAACGACTGACATTGTGATTGTTGCTTCTTATACAACAGATATAATGGGAGTTGGGACATAGATCCAGGAAAAGGTTTATTCTGTTAAAACTCAAGTTAGATGTAAAAATTCTATTACACACTCAGAAAAATGTTCTTATTCATAGGGGGCAATCTTATACAAATTAATGCTGGAAAGTCACAGTATAAGCCTGACACTTGGTGCATCAGTCTTAGATTATTTCATGCTTTACCTCTAGTATTGCAAGTCAATAGTCCAGTGCTAAGTCCTGAGCCACCATGTTGGTGTTGACTGTGGGACAATCACTTTCCTTGTCTTTTTTGTTTCCCAGTGATCAGTGTCAGGACCAGGAAGCGAAACTGAGATCAGCCCTTCAACATGTTGTGAAATACGACCTGGAGAAAGAGAATATGACAGACCCACTGGTCTTACCACCAGCCGATTGTGTCATCAGTGTTTGGCTTCTGGATATTATCAGCAAAGATCAAGATGATTATATCAGATATCTGAGGAAGTTCTCTAGGTTGCTAAAACCTGGAGGACACATTATAATAATTGGGGTCTTAGGTTCAACATATTTTACAGTTGGAAAAGACAAGTTCCATGTTTTCACATATGATGAGAGTTTTGTCCGGAAAGTTCTAGTTGGAGAAGGTTTTTTCATTGATTACTGTAAGGTCAATGAGAGAACGGCTGTCAGTGACCTAATTGACCATAAGGCCGTCATATTCATTGCAGCTCACAAGGAGAAGTAGGTTGATCCTAGATAATATTGTAGAGACCGAGTCTGATCATCTGGGACATCATGGGAGTCTGAAATCTTGGTCACGGTTGCTTTTTGATTGTTATTCTGTTTCGTATCTGCTTTATATAAATAGTGTAATAAAGTGAATAGAGCATTTAACTGTTTGTGTCCTTGACTTGGGGGGGAATTCTCTATATGTTTTTCAGACCTTGATTTATGAGAAGAAATTTACGAGCTTTATGACAAAACAATATAATAATCCACGAGGCTTTTTCTCTATGATCTCATTTACTTAGATAATTTTTAGAGAATCCTGAAATTTGCTTAATTTGAACCTTGTACACAATATAATTGTCTAAAAATAATTTTTACTAAATTATCACCTATCCTGTAAATAGGAGATTTGTAAATTAATGAGATTTGTAGCTCTGAAACAGGAAAATGAATCTCCAATTTCTATAAAGATATAATATCAAATGATTTAGCACAGAACTTTGGACCTTTTTAAATTAAAAAAACAAAAATGGTTCATGTGTGAACATTTACTTTATAGATAATCGGGGGAATTTATTAAACATAATACATCAGTTTTACAGCGTAAACATTTTTTACAGTTTGCGTAAAAAAGTTTTTGAGCAAAAAATGTGTGACTTTTGTATTTTTACTCCAGTTCCACCATTTTTTTAATACAGTGGGCGGAGTTTAGGGGAAATGGATGGGGCCACCAGCGGTCTTACACATTAGTACAAGTTTACGTCAGAAACTGTCGTGAATTATAACGCAAATCTTTCCCAGCTCGCATCTAAAATAGATTTCAATTTCTGGCACAAGGACAACCAGAGATGTTCCTATTTTATTAAATGCTGTGCAGCTCTTATAAAATTAAGATTATTTTACTCCAGCGCACTTAATATTAGGCTTGTCATATAAAAAGCCAATCTTTGTTAATTCCGTAATTATCTGTTTCAGATTTTGCTGTTCCTTACACTTGTTTAACCCCTTAAGGACACAGCCTAGTTTTAGCCTTAAGGCTCAGAGCCCATTTTTCAAATCTGACATATTTCACTTTATGTGGTAATAACGTCGGAATGCTTAAACCTATCCAAGCGATTCTGAGAGTGTTTCCTCGTGACACATTGGGCTTCATGTTCGTGGTAAAATTTGGTCGATATATTCAGTGTTTATTGGTGAAAAATTGCAAAATTTAGAGAAAATTTTGAAAAAATAGCATTTTTCAGGTTTAAATGCATCTGCTTGTAAAACAGACGGTTATACCACCCAAAATAGTTACTAGTTCACATTTCCCATATGTCTACTTTAGATTGGCATCGTATTTTGAACATTCTTTTATTTTTCTTGGACGTTACAAGGCTTAGAACATAAACAGCAATTTCTCATATTTTTAAGAAAATTTAAAAAACTTTTTTTTAAGGTACCTGTTCAGTTCTGAAGTGGTTTGAGGGGCCTATGTATTGGAACCCATGATAAAACACCCCATTTTAAAAACTAGACCCCTCAAAGTATTCAAAACAGCATTTAGAAAGTTTTTTAACCCTTCATTCATTTCACAAGAATTAAAGCAAAGTGGAGGTGAAATTTGAAAATTTCATTTTTCTTGCTGAATTTCAATTTTATTAAAAAAAAATTCTGTAACACAGAAGGTTTTACCAGAGAAATACTACTACATATGCATTGCCCAGATTCTGCAGTTTTTATAAATGTCCCACATGCGCTCGTGGACTAAAACACAAGCCCTAGAAGAAAAGTAGTACCTAGTGCATTTTGAGGCCTCTTTTTTTATTAGAATATATTTTAGGCAGCATGCCAGGTTTGAAGAGGTGTTGAGGTGCCAAAACAGTAGGAATCCCCCAATAGTGACCCCATTTTGGAAACTACACCCCTCAAGGAATTCAAATATGGTTGTTGTTACAATTTTGACCACACAGTTTTTTCACAGCACCTATTTGAAATGGGCTGTGAATGAATTTTTTTTTATTTTTTCCAATAAGATGTCATTTTTTATAAAAATTTCTTATTTTCACAGGGAACAAAATACCCCATTTTGTTGCCCAATTTCTCCTGAGTGCGGCAATACCCCATTTGTGGCGATAAACTGCCGTTTAGGCCCATGGGAGGCCTCAGAAGGGAAGGAGCGCTGTGTATTCTTTGGAGTGCAGATTTTGCTGTATTGGTTTTCGGGTGCCATGTCGCATTTGCAGAACCCCAGAGGTATCAAAGCAATAGAAACCCACCAGAAGTGACCCCATTTTGTAAACTGCACCCCTCAAGGAATTCATTTATGGGTAATATGACCATTTAGACACCATAGTTTCTTCACAGAACTTATTTTAATTGGGCTGGGAATTAAAAAAATATATATTTTTTTCCAATAATATGTCGTTTTAGCTCAAAAATTCTTATTTTCACAAAAAATAAAATACTACATTTTGTTGCCCAATTTGTCCAGAGTGCGGCAATACCCCATTTGTGTTGATAAACTGCCTATTGGGCCCATGGAAGGGCTCAGAAGGAAAGGAGCGCTATTTGTTCTTTGGGGTCCAGATTTTGCTTGATTGGTTTTCGGGTGCCATGTCGCATTTGCGGAGCCCCAGAGGTATCAAAGCAATAGAAAACCAACCAGAAGTGACCCCATTTTGGAAACTACACCCCTCAAGGAATTCATTTATGGGTGTTGTGACCATTTTGACACCGTAGTTTTTTTACAGAACTTATTTGAATTGGGCTGGGAATTAAAACAAAATTAATTTTTTCCAAAAATATGTAGTTTTGGCTGAAAATTTCTTATTCTCACAAGAAATAAAATACCCCATTCTGTTGCGCAATTTGTCCTGAGTGCAGCACTACCCCATTTGTGGTGATAAATTGCCGTTTGGGCCCATGGGAGGGCTCAGAACGAAAGGACCACCATTTGGCCTACTGGGGATTTTCTAGTGCGAAGTCATGTATGCAGAAGCCCCTGAGGTACCAGTACAGTTGAAACTCAAAAGAAGTGACCCCGTTTTAAAAACTACACCCTTAAGGCATTCATCTAGAGGTGTAGTGAGCATTTTGACCGGATACATACACCCCATAAACTGTAATGTTGGTTCTCACGGGTACGACAATACCCTACATGTGGCTGTTATCAGCTGCCTGGGCACGCAGCAGGGATCAGAAGGGAAAGATGAGGGGGATAAGCTGTGCGGAGTACATCAGGGTAAGTAAAATTTGGGTAAATTATAAACCAAGTGATGTATGATAAATTTGAAAACACTTTCATACAGAGCTCTGGTTTTTCGGGACACGTGTCACATTGATATATTGTGTCATCCCTTATCGCCCTCTTATAGCAGACTTTGCACCTCTTTTGACTTTTTCCCTTTTTGCCAGTTTGGGGAACTTCTCCTGGAAAGTGTTGCCCTGGTACGATGCGTGTGGCCCCGCTTCCAGAAGTACTTATTTTCCATAAAGATTAGGTTCTTGATAATCACCTCTTGAAATTACAGGAAAGTTCCTGTCTGGCCTGTACATCGATGTAGCACGTACACATTGTACAAAGCCATCGGTATAATGTGCACGGCCAGCTTCTTATACCACACCGCATGGCGCTGTAGGGCTTCAGGTTTGGGGGTCTCTGTACTGGTACCTCGTACTAGTACATGGGTACTGGTGTAACATCTCCCTTGTTTTGTACTTGACACACAATATGTTGCTGCTAGATTGTGCCCTGCTCTCACCCCTTCTTGTTTGCCCAAGCAGAGTCTTAGGGAGGCCTCTCAGATTTCTTCTATCAGTGCCGCATGACTTCTGGAAGCGAGGCAGTTGAAGAGTGGGACACTGGTATAAACATTATCCAGGTAGAGGCAGTTGAAGAGTGGGACACTGGTATAAAAATTATCCAGGTAGAGGTGGTAACCCCGGTCCAGCAGTGGGTGCACCAAATCCCACACAATTTTTGCATTAACTCCCAGTAAGGGGGGGGGGGCATTCTGGGGGCTGAATACTGGTGTCCTTCCCTTTATATATCCTAAATCTGTAGGGATACCCTGATTCACTCTCACACAGCTTATACATCTTCACGCCATACCTTGCCCTCTTACCCGGCAGGTACTCGCGGAATTGAACCCTCCCTTTAAAATCTACCAAGGACTCATCAATAGAAATACACGTCTCGGGGGTGAATGCTTGGGAAAACCGGGCACTGAAACGGTCTAATAGGGGTCTCCGTTTATACAAACGTCAAAATTGGGGTCATCTCGGGGTTGGCACGGCTCATTATCAGTATAATGTAAGAAGCGAAGTATTGCCTCATTTATTTATTTTTTTAGGTTCCAGTTCAGTTCTGAAGTTGCTTTGAGGGGCCTATATATTAGAAACCCCTATGAAACACCCCATTTTAGAAACTAGACCCCTCAAAGTATTCACAACAGCATTTAGAAAGTTTATGAACCCTTTAGGTGTTTCACAGAAATTTAGAGCAAAGTAGAGGTGAAATTTACATATTTTTTTTGGTCAGAAAATCCTCTTTAAACCATTTTTTTTATAACACAAAAGGTTTTATCAGAGAAACACAACTTAATACGTATTGTCCAGATTCTGCAGTTTTGAGAAATATCCCACATGTGGCCCTAGTGCGGTAATGGACTGAAGCACCGGCCTCTGAAGCAAAGGAGCACCTAGTGGATTTTGAGCCCTCCTTTTTATTAGGCACCATGTCCGGTTTGAAGAGGTCTTGTGGTTCCAAAACAGTGGAAAACCCCCAAAAGTGACCCCATTTTGGAAACTAGACCCCTTGCAGTTTTCATGGGATGCATGCAGCTTTTTGATCAGTTTTTATTCTATTTTTAAGTGGCCTGGTGACTAAAAAAACGCAATTCTACTATTGTTTTTTTATTCTATTTTTTTTACAGCGTTCACCGTGCGCTATAAATTATATATTCACTTTATTCTGCGGGACGATACGATTACGGCGATACCAGATGTTTATAGTTTTTGTATGTCTTATGGCGTTTGCACAATAAAATACGTTTTGTAAAAAATCATTCACTTTTTGTGTTACCTTATTCTTAGAGCCATAACTTTTTTATTTTTCCATCAATAAAGCAGTGCGAGGACTTATTTTTTGCGCAACGAACTGTAGATTTCGATCAGTACCATTTTTAGGTACATGCGACTTTTTGATCTCTTTTTATTCCATTTTTGGGAGGTGAAGTGACCAAACAATTGTGATTCTGGTACGGTTTATTATTATTTTCATTTACGGCGTTCACCGCGCGGGATAAATAACGAAATAATTTTGTAGTTCAGGCCGTTACGGACGCGGCAATACCAATTATGTATAGTTTATTTGTTTGTTTATATATTTTTATTAATAATAAAGGACTGATAAGGGAAAAGGGGGGATTTTTACTTTTATTACTTTTAAAACTTTTATTTTCTTATTTTTACAAATCTTTTTTTAACTTTTTTTTTACTTTATTACTTTGTCCCACTAGGGGACTTGAGGGCAGGAGGCCCTGATCGCTATTCTAATCCACTGCACTACATGCACTACTTCGTCAGGACCCACTAGACTTCCGTCGATGGCATAGCCGGACGCTATTGTATCGTGTAGCAGGCTGGCGATTGTAACTTAACCTCTAAAAAGCCGTGATCACTATTGAACACAGCTTTTTAAGGGGTTAATCAGTGGGGACACAGCCACCGGTCCCCGCTGTAGGAGCTGCGGCAGCTGCTGTTCGAGACAGCAGCTTTCACAGCTCCTGCATGTGTCGGGAGGACGGACGAAATGGCCGTTACTCCCGCAACGTAATAGTCTGTCGCTGAGCGCAAACGATACAGTTAGCGCGACGGATTATTAAGCCGCTGAGCGCGAAGGGGTTAAGTAGTTGTACAAATATTCTATTAGGTAATTCTGAGTTAATATAGTAAGAACCCTGTTCACAATCCTGTCCTGTCCTGCACTACACAGACAACACACTGATATGAATGGGCACTGTGCAATGCTTAATTTCACCTGTGGTGGCGCTGCAGGGAAATGAAACACATACTGCAGGTTTCTCATATATTACAGCTGATCGCTGGGGTCTCAGCATAGACAATTTGTGTTCTGCTTATTGTTACGGGACCCTTCTGACAAGTAGGGATATTTCAAAAGAGAGAACCCCTTTAATATATACAGCCAGCACATAACCATCATTTGATTAGAATAGGATTTTACTCTGAATTTCATGTTAAGCATGTGGTTAATTTGTTGTTATAGTCCCTTTGTTTTTGGAATCTGTCCTTGGTCTGATAATAGTGCCGGGAACTAGTGTGATCATCTGGGAAATCATGGGGTATTATGAGGCTTCTGGATATTTGCATTATAATAACATTGTGATAAAGATAAACATATAACATATATCTGTTTGTTTTCCTTGAGTAGATCATTGTTACTTGCCTGCTCCTTAGCTGAGGTATTAAGAATCTTGATTTATAAACCTTACATTCCCCTTGAGTCTAAGACACAGAAAGTTACAATGAATAGACAAAAAATATTAGCTGTTTCAAACAATGTAATTTGGAGGTTGAAAAGAGGTATAAGAAAAATATATTGCAACATAAGTCACACCTATTTTTTACAGGTCACACCCTCTTTACTAGGCTTTCCTCACCCGTTCAGTGCTATAAATGTGCCTTGTATCCCCTTATTTATAAAATATAGTGCAGAGAAAACATGAAGCAGTTGCCTATAACAACCAATTAGATCACAGCTGTACTTTTCCAGGGCAATGATAAGTGAAATCTAAATGTTGCTATGTCCAACTGCTGCACCAAAAATAAACTTAGTACAGTTATATAGCACCTGAACCAATCTCCTTACAGATATACAGCACCAGAACCAATCTCATTACATATATACAGCACCAGAATCAAGCTCAGTACATATATACAGCACCAGAACCCAGCTCAGTACATATATACAACCCCAGAATCCAGCTCGGTACATATATACAGCACCAGCAACAAGCTCAGTACATTTATACAGCACCAGAACAAAGATCAGAACATATATATATTATCAGAACCAGAAGTTCACTACATATACAGCACCAGCAAAAATCCAGATTAGTACAGAAATTATTTGCAATACCAGGTTAACTCAGACAGTAATTTGTATGGCATGGAACTACAGCTCTAATCATGGGCTGAACAATGGTAAGAATTTGACTAACCCCCTAAAGGCAGTGTCACACACTACCCACTGAAATTGGTGCCAGTTACTGTGCCCTCTGAAAATACAGCACAACACACACACAGTGCCCCCTGAAGATAGAGTCTGTCTATGCGCCCCCTAAAAGTGAAGTGGCACACACTGTGTTCCCTGAAGATAAAGAACTATACACACAGTGCCACCTGAAGTTAGTGCCACATATTGTGCCTCCTACTGTTAAAGCCACACACATAGCGCCCCCTGAAAATACAGCACCACATACACAGTGCCCCCTAAAGATTAAGCGACACAATTTAGCAACCGGAAAACAAGTAAATAAAACATAACTGTTCCCGTTCCCTTGCTTTAATACAGCGATGCAGGCCTGAAATCTTTTAGTCAAGGGGAACAATGCTTAAACTAGGTCAGCAGTGCGATTAGGTCATTGCACCATCTGTATTACAAACAAAGCTGATAAGTGATGCTTTCCTTGCTCCTGAGAACACCAGTTAGGGCTGTTCAATTGTATCTGAGTACTAAAAGGGATAGAAGTAGGATCAGATTCAGATCCCTCTACTCCCTGGTTCCACAAACCAGCTGTCATTTTAACAACCGGTTAGGGGAAATCGGGTAGAACCCAACATTGTAGGTAAGGCTTAAAATGTTGAATATCTAGATTTTGATGCAATTCCACATGAAAAGCTTAGCACAAAAAATTTGAATGCTGGAACAGATGGCAGATGTGTGTAGTTAGGTTATTATATCGGAAGGTCAAAAATAAAGGGTGGTTATTTAACTACTCTACGACTGGGTCAAGGTTACTAATGCATATCTACCGATTGTCCCTGTTTTTCATGGGATTATCCTACAAAACAGTACTCAAAAGGAGAAGGGCTTATTCAAATGAGCCCAAAAATTTAATTTCAGGAAGATTTTGTGGCCATTTTTGGGCAGATCAAGGGTGGAGCTTAAAATGTCCTGCATAAGCTAACTCAAATGTTTGGAGGAACACACAGGAGTACGATCACTAAAAAGACGGGAAGTCTGAATATGAGAGGTGGTGAAGCAATCCAATAGAGAACTCAGAGAACTTTCTATGCAGGACTATCATTCAGTTTTTTTTATATATGGTTATATATATAATTTATTCATGTTATATTTTTAAGTTAAAGGCTGATATCTGTTTTACATTTTATTTTTATTTTTTTATTTATATTTTGGGTTTTTTAATTGATTGTTTTAATATTTTTTTCTTTAGTTCAGAGCGCTGGGTTTAACCCTTTCAAGGCCAGACTAATTTTCATTTTTATGCTTTTTCCTCCCCGCCTTCCAAAGCTCATAACGTTTTTATTTTTTTGTTGACACAGCCATATGAGGGCTTAGTTTTTATGGGAGAAGTTGTTCTTTCTAATGGTACTATTTAATATTATGTGTGATGTACTGGGAAGCTGGAAAAAAATTCAGAATGGGGTGGAGTTGGAAATAAACAGCAGTTCCTCAATTTTCTCAGGGGTTTCGTTTTTACAGCATTTACTATACGGTGAAAATGACACATTATTTTTATTCTGCGGGTCAGTACGTTCACAGTGATAACAAATTGATATAGCTTTTGTTATATTTTAGTACCTTTAATCCCTTCCCGACATTTGCCGTATAGGTATGCCATGGAAAGCATTGACTTCCCGCAAATTGCTGTACCCATACGCCGAATGTTTGGCACTGGCTCTGAAGCTGAGTCGGTGCCATCATCGCCGGATCTCAGCTGTATCTTACAGCTGACATCCGACTGTAACGGCGGGGATCGAAATTAGCTTCGATCCCCGCCATTAACCCCTGAAGTGCAGCGCTCAAACGCGAGTGCTGCACTTAAGGTGTTTGCAGCTCATCGGAACCCCAGCAATGAAGTTGCCGGGGTTCCGGGGGCTGCAATGGCAACTGGAGGCCTAATACTGGCCTCCCGGTCTGCCTAGCACGGAAACCGGTCAAGATCCGCCCGGCAGCGGAGCCTGATCGGCTTCCGTAGCCGCTGGCAAGATGGCGCCGGCTCAGGAGCTGATCCGGCGTCATCAGTAGTGGAAGTCAGCTGTATGTTACAGCTGACATCCACCTGTAATGGCAGGAACCGGAGATAGCTCCGATCCCTGCCATTAACCCCTTTGATGCAGCAATCGAAAGCTATTGCTGCATCGTAGCGTTTACTAGCAGATCGCCAGCCCTGACAGGCAATCAGGACTGGCGACTGCTGTTATGGCAACAGGAGACACAATGGCCTCCTGCTCTGCCATTACGGAAGCCGATTAGGCCCCGCCGGGAGGCGAAGCATAATCGTCTTGCTGTCAGTGAATAACTGACAGATCTAATACATTGCACTACGTAGGTAGTGCAATGTATTAGAAAAAAATAAATCTGACAGCTGGACCTTCAAGTCCCCTAGTGGGACTTGAGAAAAAGTGTAAAAAAAGCATAATAAATTGTAAAAAAAAGTGAAAAAGATAAAAGTTTGAAAACAATAAAAGTTTCAAGTAATAAAATAAAACACAATCCCCCTTTTACTCTTATCAAGTCCTTTATTATTGAAAAAAAAAAATAAACCATACGTATTTCGTATCGCCGCGACCATGACGACCTGAGGTATCAAAATTTTATATTGGTTATTGCACGCGGTGAACAGCATAAAAAAAACGTTAAAAACTATACCAGAGTTTCAGTTTTTTGGTCACTTTGCCCTATAAATATAGGAATAAAAAGTGATCAAAAAGTCGCACGTATTCCAAAAATGGTACCTATAAAAACTATAGCTCGTCTTGCAAAAAACAAGCCCTCATACAGCTGCGTCTACAAAAAAATTAAAAAGTTATGGTTCTCACAACTTGGCGACAGAAAAAATACATTCTTTTTACAAAAGTAGTTTTATTGTGCAAAAAGTTGTAAAACATAAAAAAGTCCTATAAAATAGGTATCGCCGGAATCGTACTGACCCGCAGAATAAAGTTAACATCTAATTTATAACGCATGGTGAACGCTGTAAAAAAAAAAAAAAAAAAAAACAATACCAGAATTGCGGTTTTTTGTTTACCTGGCTTCCCAAAAAATAGGATAAAAGGTGATCAAAAAGTCGCATCTACCCCAATGGTACCAATAATAACTACAGCTCATCCTGCAAAAAACAGCCTTCATACCACTACGTCTATGAAAAAATAAAATTAGTTATGGCTCCAATAAGTCAGGAAATAAAAAATATGCAGTTGTGCCCGAGGGGAACATTTCTTCTGTTTGAAGAGGCGATTTATCAAGGACCTAAAATTAGGGAACCAGGAAAGGGAGGGCCCAAACATATCCGCTGGAAGCGACGGTGCCCGTATTACACCAGGACAACACTTTCACAGCAAAAGTCCCCAAACTGCAAAGGTGCGGAGTGTGGACCAAAAGGGGGATAAGGAAGGACGCCATATATCAGTGCGACACCGGCCTGTGCGGAAAGGATTGCTTCACAGCGTAACACACATCTATGGATCATTTTATTGTTTTTTTTACCCCATTATTATATCATCCTGACTATGCCCCTGATGTACTCTGCCCAGCTTACATGTACCCCCACATTATAAACGGGAAACACCAGCAATACTCAAACAAAACTACTACCAAGCAAAATCCGCTCTCCAAAAGCCAAATGGCGTTCCCTCCCATCTGAACCCTACAGTGTGCCCAAACAGCAGTTTCCTTCCACATATATGGCATCGTCATACCCGTGAGAACCCTTTAAACAATTTTTGGGCTGTGTGTCTCCAGTGGCATAAGCTTGGCATGACATATTTGCCACTGAATGGTATATCTAGGGAAAAATATACATTTTTAATTTGCACCATCCGCAGAGCATTAATTTATGGAAAAGACCTATGGGGTGAAATGCTCACTACACCCCTTAACAAATGCCTTGAGGGGTGTAGTTTCCAAATTGGGTCACTTCTCAGCGGTTTCTTTTTATTATTTCACATCAGAGCCTTTGCAACTGTGAACCAATACTTTGTAAATCGCCAAATTAGGCCTCAATTTCGCATGGTACGCTTTCAGTCCTGAGACTGGTCGAATGTCCAGGCAAAAGATTAGGGTCACAGGTAGGGTGTTTCTAAAACCAGGAAACACTGCATTATAGTTAGAGGGCTGTCTTGTTATGGTGGCACAAGCTGGGCACCACATATTGGCATATCTATGGAAAAAATCCCATTTTCACTCTGCAACATCGAGTGCACACTAATTTCTACAAAACACCTGCGGGGTTAACATGCTCACTACACCACTAGGTAAATAATAAACCAGAGAAAGAGAGTCCGTATATATCCACATGTAAAAAGTTTTTATTACATAACTTTATTAATAAATACACAAAATTACAAAGAAGAGAATCTAAAAATGAGTCATTGACTAAGTCACAAATATCAATATTAAACAAAATATTTAATCACGTCAAAGTATACAGTTTATGTTGATAATCGAAATTGCTCCTATACAGGGTACATCTATAAAAAGTAATAAGATGCAAATGCAAGAAGTACAGCAGACCAGACCGTTAGACCACTTGCCTAAGAAAACTAGTGTTCCTAAAAAAGAAGCAAGTGTCCCTATTGATCCAGTAAATGCACTTACCCATAATTTAAGGAGAATCGTGTGACCCAGAGTATGGAAGTGCGCCCCGACGCGCGTTTCGCTTGTAGCTTTCTCAAGGGGTGCCGGTGTTATGGTTGTGCCTAGTTTAAGTAGTGGTCTTCACTGTCCTTTAATCATTCTAAGCCAATCAGGCGCCGGTACAAGCGGCGCCTAACTGACAATGGTGACGCCCAGGGATGACGCGCAAAGATACACTGCCGATGAATGTCAATATCCTACTGCGCATGCGCGAGTCCCGGGACGCGTCACCAGGGAGACAGCGCAGGCGCAGAACCAGAAAGACATTCAACGGTCAGGAATCGGCGTCCCGTCTACTTAATCTGTCCCAATAACCCTAGCAGGACAGTAAGTATGTATATATATATGAAAGGTGATAGATAGAAAAAACTCCCCCAACTACAGCTATCTTCATGAGTCCATTATACCTACACAACTACTCACTCTTATAATCGGTCTAAAATGGTGCCATCTAGTGGATAAAGTGAGAAATAAAAGAAATAGCTAAATCACAAAACAGTGCATTGTGAATAGAGTTAAGATATAAATCTTATTAAATGTGTGCAAATCCAATAAGGAAGTATTATTTATACCTGATTAGTAAAACAAATAAATAATTAAATAAATACATATTGTAAGTGCATATACATTGAATAATAAAATAATTTTAAATGTATACAGTGAATAATAAATGTGGTGTAGTCATCAATTTCATCAATCAGATGATATGACCATAAAGCTTAATTTACATTAAATAAGAGACGACCAGTGAATAAGGCAATACAAAGTATGCAATAAAAGTGTACGAGTGCATATTGAAGCACATAAGGGATAAATACATAATAAAAAGTGAAAAATAAAAATAATAATAATAATAAAAATAATGTGAACAACAACAAAAAATCACAATAGTGTCATCACTAAAAATAGATAGTATAGGTACATATATGCATATAGATTATAATAAATTTCATTAGTAATAGAAGATATTGGGTAAAAAATACTACGGAGAGTAAGGATGGAGTAAAAGCTTCTTCCATTCATGATTCGTCCTGGACTTCACGTAGGTGGCATGTATATAAGACAGAGACACCAAACTCTAATAGGTATTCAGATCTAGGCACAATCTAAAACAGAACAGAAAGCACTTTAATATCAAATTAAAAAGGTTAAAAGAATAAAAACCGGTAGAGATATCACAGGAAGGCTGCAAAACTCAAGTTTTCATTTAAACCCATAGGTGTCATGGTGTTCAGAACTGAGATCCATCTGCATTCTTTTTGGGCCAACATTGTCTTCGCATCTCCACCCCTGACACCACAGTGTACCCGGTCAATCCCCCTAACCTTAAAACTCTTAGGGTCTCCCCCGTGCCAGAGTTTAAAGTGTTTGGGGATGGTTTTAAGTGATGTTAGGTCCTCAATTTCCTTTGCCGCTATTATGTCCCTAACATGTTCTCTGATGCGGATTTTCAGTTGTCTTGTTGTCAGGCCCACATAAACTTTAGAACAACCACATGTGGCATAGTAAACCACGTAGCTAGTATTACATGATATGTAGTCCAGAATTTTAAAAGTTCGTTCGCCACCTGTAGATGTAAACGTGGTCGATCTAACTACATTGACACAGGCCACACAGTCACCGCATGGGTAGCAGCCCTGGATAGGGCCTCTGGTTGAGAAAGGGTGTATTTGTTTGGGAACATAGTGACTTTTAATGAGGATATCTTTAAGGTTTTTAGATCTCCTAGCCGTCATCTGGGGATTTTTTGGCAGTGAGGTCGAGAAGGCGTGTTCCGTCTGCA